>NC_058130.1:501321640-501561825 GCF_016433145.1 Gracilinanus agilis
TATTAATGTCTTAAGGACTCAGGTAAAAGAGGGACCATTAGTATACAAAATGGCTATTTAACAGTATTTCTCTGAAATTAGGCTGATGTCCCCAAATTTACCCCTAAATAAGATTTTAAAAGGAAACATACATGGGTATATACAATAAAAATTCAATTAAGGGGCAGCTAGATAGCTAAGTGGATTGAGAACCAGTCTTAGAGACAGGGCATGGTGAGGTGGCTCAGTGGACTAAGAGTCAGGCACAGAGATGAGAGGTCCTGAGTTCAAATCTGGCTTCAAACACTTCCTAGCTGTGTGACCCTGGGCAAGTCACTTAACCCCCATTGCCTAGCCCTTATCACTCTTCTGCCTTAGAACCAATACATAGTATTGATTCTAAGGTGGAAGATAAGGGCTTAAAATAAATAAAGATTCAATTACACATAAGTTTTAATGACTTACAACTGCATGAAGACTTTGGGGACACTCTGTATTCAGTTCTGGGCTTTAAGAAAATCACTTTGGCAGCTCTGTAGAGGATGGATTGGAATGAGCCTTGAGGCAGGATCAATTAGAAGGCTACTGCAATAGTCCAGGCAAAACATGATGAGAACCTGAACTAGAGAAGTGTCTTGAGTGACAAGAAGGAAGGCATACAAGAGATACTGTGGAGATAGAAAAGATAAGACTTGGCAATGGTTTAAAGACAGAGGAGCTGAGGAAGACACCAATGTTTCAAACTTGACTGAAAGGAAGGATGACAGTAACACTCTCAACAATAATGAGGAAATTTAGAAGAAAAGTGGACTCTAGGGGAAAATGATGAGTTCTGCTTCAATATGTTGAATCTGAAATGCCAGTGAGATATCCCAGTACAAAATGCCCAAGCAGGATCTTTCCCTTATTTGATCTTGTAGCATTTATTTCCTTTCTGCTCTTATAATATTCTAACTTTTGTTTTCTTTGTATATGTTATCCCTACTAGACTGTAAGCTCCCTGAGAATAGGCACAATTTTATATCTTCTCCAGCACTCAATACAATAAGTTGCACACAGTTCACATATGATGTAATTAATAAAGGGAAAGGCATAATTGCCAATGGTCTCTTTACATTTTCTGGTGAACTGATCTCATGGCACAGATTAAACATCTCTGTGTTATGATCTATGAAATATTTTATCTTTAGTCCAGTCCTTGGAATTTCTGAATTTCAAATTTCTTACAGGGCATTGATCTTGGGATCTTTTACTTCAAATTTGGTATTCCAAAATTATATTCATTAACCTTTCTCTCCTTGAAACAACTTTTTTATTTCTTTCAACAGACTTCAAAACTCAGAATTAATTATCTGACTCTTTTCTCTGCATTACCTATATTTAGATACCAAATTCTGTCAATTCTTCTTAGAAAATTTTCAAATTGCTCCCTTTTATTCTATTCCCACTGAAACCACCCTAGTAAAGACCTTTATCACACAATTGTTGCATTTTATTATCTAGTCTCTTTGCCACCTTCTTCTTTGCTCCAATCCAACCTACATACCACCTCCAGACTGATCTTTCTCAAATCTCAAGTTTGTCATGACACTTCCCTACTTAAATATTCCAAAAATCCCAATACTTACAGAATAAAATCCAAACTCCTCAAACAAATATTCAAAGCTTTTCATGATGCAGCATCACTCGGTCTACTGAATCTTATTCCCTTCTATGCCTCATATAATCATTGCCTTCTGGCTAGATTAATACCCTTTCTGCAGCCTTAATAAATAATGTTCATTTCTAACTCTAGGTCTTTGAATTCAAGCTGCCATCTATTCTTCAAAACCTTTTTCTTCCCTCCTCTATCCATTTCAATCCTATTGATTTTCCAGGGTCCAGCTCAAATCCAACTTCCTCAACCTTCCTTCAAGCTATGTGCCCATTCAGATCTCTCCTTTCTTTGATTTCTTATGGAGTTTACCTATATTACTTTTTCTGACATTTCATCATATATTGTCTTACATTGTTATCTAATTGTTTGAATATGTATATTTGCATACAGAAGCACACATACATATATAAGCAACTCTGAAACCTTAAGTTGAAGAAGAGTTGAAGGCAGAGGTAGTTTCCTATACCAAAAGCTATCCCACCTAGCAAAACAAAAAAACAAAAAAACAAAAAAACCACAAATACCTTTTCTTTATGTCTTATATTTCTAGAAGATATTAGGCTTACAGTAACAATTGGTTTATTATTTTTTAAATTTTCTTTAGGCCCTCAGAAAACACAGGAGAACCAACCGAATCCTTGGCTCCTAAGAGGCAGAGTTATAACCAGACCTAACTCACTCCTTGTCTTTAATTCTATTGATCTGGTCAAAATACCAAGTAGTTTAATGCTTTTACCTCCACTTAGATCCTTAATCTATCCCCCAGTTTTCAATACTGGAAGGCTTCAGTTCCTAAACACTTTACTAGGGTGAACTTAACATTATAAACAAAGGGTACAAATAAACTTAAGTTTTCAAAATAACTAAACAGGGCTAAACTCCTAACCTAATCTAGTTTCATCATGAACCCTACTAAGGTCAGATCTAGCTCCATAAAGCGATAGATTTTTATCTTAGGGAGGGAGAAACACATCACTCATCTCTTCCTCTTCCTATCTATTTACTGTCTTTTTTTTTTTTTTTGGTGGTCCCTCCAACTCTTGGAGCCAAAGTTTTATTAAAATAATTACTCCACTGTTTATCTCTCTCAGCATCACAAATACCATTTGTTAATATGCATATAACATGTAGTTTAATAATTAGGATGTCTATTTCCAATTTGCCTTATAGTTCACAAAGAAAACTATTATCTACATACATGTATATGTGCATATATATATAATCACATATGTAAACAAAATAAGCATCTCAAAAAATGCTGATTTAGTGCTATTCAACATGTTTACCCAAAAAGGTAAAGAAAGATATGCACATTAAAGTTTCTGGTATGGTTCTAGTACTCAGAAATATAACAAAATTCTTCTATTGTTTCTCTCACAAGTCATATGATTATATTGTTAAAATATTATTATGCTGTATGATTATATTAACTAGTCCTTGAACATACGATTATTAGTTAACAATTGAGCTTGCTTCTGGCAAAGTATTTTTAATTAAGCTACTACTTACCTGGATCAAAATTATCACCAAATATTCTTTTGGCGGGAATCTTCATTGTCATAGAAGGAAACTGTTTCTTTAGCTAAAATTTTAAAAATAAAATTACATGCACTAACAGTTTTACAAATAAAATATTAATTCACAGAAACCAAATATAGTATCTGATTTTTCAAAAGCTTCATCCTAAGATGTCCTTTCTTATACAGATGATTGCATATGATCATTCGGCATACAGTATTAACTTGCATTAATACTAAAGTCCTTCTCTGATGCCTCAAACTGACATAGAGATGGCTCTGGATTCTTGAGGGCTGTGCCAGCAGAATGTTAGTTCTATCAGGTCCTACTATGAGCCCTGACAACAGACCAAGGTGCTATCTGAAGTTTACAAAGCTAGCTGAGCTGACAAGAACAATTGGGCTTGCTACTTGGGGAAGTTTTCTTTGGCCACAACAATCCATAAAACAAAGGAAAATACAAAATGGTACACCAGTCTTATTTGGAGCCTTCTCAATTTTGCAGTGACTGAATGGCAGATAAGAGGATGGGACCAGTATTAGGAATCATATAGTTTTTAGAATATGTATAAACTTTAGTAGATACTAATGATGATTCATTTTAATCCATTGAGAAAAACATATCACCTGTGTTTTCTTCATATAAATAACAGTGGCTTTCCATTGAAGCATTTTCCAGTGCTTAGTACAGCTTGGCACAAGGTGATGCTTAATAAATATTTACTGACTAATTATGATGTCTTTCATCTTGGTTGCCTCCTCACCCATTAGCACATTTATAAATGTATCAAATCACGTTATTTTTTATCTCACCAAGGCATAGAGAGCATGATCCTGAAGTGAAACACAAATTTTGGTCTCAATTCCCTCATCTATAAAGTGGGGATAATATTACTTGTAAAGATAAAGTATCATGAATGTTAACTGTTAAGTAAACTATAAAGTTCTATGTAAATATGAGCTGTTGTAAAGCAAAGATAAAAGTTTTTGCAGTACAAAGGAGATTAAGCATACAATTTAAGAAGGGAAGAGAACTAAGTTACAGTTGGCAACTAAAATGTGAATATGGCGTTTTTACTTTTAGCTTTTGTTTCACCTCTGAACATTATTTTCTGGCTCAGGGAAATCTTGGTCAGATTTGGCCTGTTTTTTTCCCACTAATGACTACTACCTTGATGTCACTTTTTCATTTTCCCCTCTTTGTAACTCATCTTAAAGAAAGAAAAAATCCAAAGGGTAAAGGGAGGGAAGGAGCTAAAAAGAAAGCAAGGTAGAGAAAAATGTAAAAGAGCAGACAGCAAGAAAAATACACAAAGGAAGGAGAAAAGAGGGATAGGGAAAGGAGTAATGAATAGCAATGAACTTGCCTCTCATAAATTAAAACATGAGAGATAAGATAACTTAACCTCAATGGTAGCACTTTAAAACTTGGTACTATATATGAAATGTTTTTTACTATATGAGAATGTTTCCACACCAAGAATTCTCTACATCAAAGAAATCACAGGTTCAAATGTGTGTATCTACACATGCACGCAGATAGTTGTGTGTATACAAATATAAAATGCTTAATTGTTATAGATTTTTAAATTTTAATTTCTTGGATTCTTATATTTCTTTCTCCTGAAAACAAAACCTAGAGACTTATCCCTTCCAAATCTGTTTCATATCCAATGGGAAGACAAATTTTTTTAAATCTTTAAAGGTTCTGAGAATACATGCAAAAACACAATCTCTAACAAATATATGCAAATATATTTCAAGTTTAATTTAAATGAACTAAAAAGTACAGAAAATATGACCATTTGTTTCACGCCTTCCGTTGTTTCAAGAAGGTGGCTTGAACCACATATTTTACCTTTTTGAACTTTATTAAATTTAATAAAAATAAGCCAACTCCTTCAAAAACTAAGTAGAGAGGAGTACAGATATGCAAAACATAGAGCAATAGTAAATCATGATCCAACTTCCAACATTTATTGGAATGTTTTTTGTGCCATGACAGTTTTTAAATCCCTGACCTCCTGTACACAGTAATCTATATCTGAAGAAAGGGACACCTGACAACCACAAAACAGAAAATATTTTATAAATTTAAATCACTACATATTTACTTTTATTCCCCAATTCAAATAGCTTTATTGATAGTCTAAGTAACAGGAAAAAATATCTTTGCTCCTGTTGTTTTTCATCAAGTCAAACTATTCTACATTACTTACTAACCTAACAATTAACTTTTCATAAAAATTTTGTAAAAGGTAACTTAAGTAATTGGAATTTGGTCCCAAACAAAACTGGCCAAACTCATATGAGTAGGTACCAGCATTGACCCTTTGGGTAACCACCTGTCAAGAAGGAGCTTATCAGAGAGGGAATCTTTAGGGGCTGACCTTTGAGGAAAGTCCAAATGTGAAGGGGTAGTTTATCTTCCTGATACATAATGTAAATAGTTGTATACAATTTGTACATAATATATATATATATATATGTATGTATATCATATACATAGTATGTAAAAAAAGTGTGTATATAGTGTAAAATTTTGTACAGATTTGTATATATTTGTAAATGTGTGTAAAAAGTGTACATGGGGGGGTGCAGCTGGTTAGCTCAGTGGATTGAGAGTCAGGCCTAGAGACAGGAGGTCCTAGGTTCAAATCTGGCCTCAGACACTTCCCAGCCATGTGACCCTGGGCAAGCCACTTGACCCCCATTGCCTACCCTTACCACTCTTCTGCCTTGGAGCCAATACAGAGTATTGACTCCAAGACGGAAGGTAAGGGTTTAAAAAAAAAAAAGTGTACATAGGGATATAGTTAAATTGTTCCAAGGTTTTGATTTTCTTAGTATAGCAGGTTGATTTGGAGTTTAATGTAGAGTTTGGTTTTCTGTATTAGTGATAGGATAACGTTTTAGCATAGTTAAAAAGTTTTGGTTTGAATTGTTCAAATAGGATTTGTAAGATGCAATTTGCCTGAATTTTGCAGTTATTATTTAGATAGACTTTGTTTTTTGTAAAGCTTAGGCTATTTTGGTATTCTGTAACTGTTTTTTTTTTAAAACCCTTGTACTTCTGTGTATTGTCTCATAGGTGGAAGAGTGGTAAGGGTGGGCAATGGGGGTCAAGTGACTTGCCCAGGGTCACACAGCTGGGAAGTGTCTGAGGCCGGATTTGAACCTAGGACCTCCTGTCTCTAGGCCTGACTCTCACTCCACTGAGCTACCCAGCTGCCCCTCTGTAACTGTTTTTCAAAAAGTCTGCATTTGGCATTTTGGATTTCTTTATTTGTAATGGTTGCACTTGTATATATACAAGTATGTTTTCTTTGCTTTGCTTTTTATTTCTGTTTTTAAAGTTTTTCTTTGATTGATATCCCTAGTGTAGCTTAGAGTAGATAAGATTTAGAATAAGATTAGAGTAAGATAAGTGTAAGGGTAAGATATTTTGAGAAAATTTAAGAATAAGGTTAGGTATAGCTTTAGAAATATATAGTTATAGGGGTCAGCTGGGTAACTCAGTGGATTGAGAGCCAGGCCTAGAGACAGGAGGTCCTGGGTTCAAATCTGGCCTCAGACACTTCCCAGCTGTGTGACCCTGGGCAAGTCACTTGACCCCCATTGCCTACCCTTACCACTCTTCTGCCTTGGAGCCAATACACAGTATTGACTTAAAAAAAAAAAAGCATATAATTATGAGCGAGCATATGGAAGAGATTCTTTAAATCTCTTCATATGCTCAAAGCAGGGAATTATAAGAATGATATTGAGAAATTAAATCTTATAGCATTAGTTTCAGAGTAAAGAGCAGAATAAATCTTTGCAGCAAAAAAAAAAAAAAATTAGATTTTTGGAAGAGATCCTAGCCAAGGTTCTCTGGAATGCTGAGAGAGAGAATATTTACAGGACCAACTTAAGTCTGTGACAGTTTGGCTTGTTCCCTTGAGTGAGAGGGACAGGTTTGGTTTGTTTCTTGACTGAGAGGGACAGTTTGGCTTGGTTCCCTTGAGTCAAAGGGACCTGCTGCTGTTTCTGATCTTTTTCTGGTTTTGCCTGGAGTTGGAGGAAGAAGAAAATAGATCCTGAAAGATTTTGGTGTTTCCCTGTTACCAGTCTAGGGAAACACTAGAATTAAATCTACTTATAAATCAACTGAGGCTGTTTATTGGTTTCAACTTAAGAAGACCACAGAAATCCTGTTTGGCTCCAGACTCTGAATGAACATCAAAGCTCAGCCATTTTACATTTCTGCTCTTTATAAATTATAATTACTGTGTATAATTTATAAGGATATAGTGATAGGTATAGAATAAGGACATTTTAGGGTTATTTAGATATCAAGGAGACTAGTGTAGCCTGTGAAAACAGGAAAGAAGAGGTTCCCTGTGGATCCAGTTGATTTAGGTGGAGAAAGATCTCTGTAGCATGGTAATCCTTTTTATCCTTATATTTTTTATATCCTTTTATATTTACAATAAATCATCTATTTTTATACATAAAGACTAAAAAGCGAATCCTTGCACTGAGGCCTGAGGGAAATTCACATTTGGATTTTCCCTCAAAACCTACAGATACTCTGTAAACATCAAACAAAGTATCCACATTTATTTTTTCACTTTCCAGTTTCACCCATGATAGATTTGATAGAAAGACTGTAGGAAGGGCAGCTAGGTGGCTCAGTGGATAGATCAAATCTGATCTCAGACACTTCCAAACTGTGTGACCCTGGGCAAGTCACTTAAACCCCAACTACCTAGCCTTTTGCCTTGGAACGGATACTTAATATTGATTCTAAGAAAGAAGGTAAAGGTTTAAAAAGAAAAAAAAGATTATGTGGCTGGGATTACTGAGAAGTGGGAAAATTGCATTCATTAAAAGCAAGTATCTTAATCACATCGGCATGAGCCACTCTTCCCAGTATACCATTTAAGAAATTTTAGACAGTTACCCTAAAATTTTCTTTAAAAATTATAGACAAAAAAGGTAGAAAAAAATTATATTTTCTCTGCAACCAAGCTTAGCTGCTCTGCAGAGGTGTTATTTCCCATATAATTAAGTGCCAATGATTAGTACCAATTACTAATTAATGCCAATAATCAAGTGCCAATGATTATATTTACTTTGGTACTTTTGAGTTTTTCCAAAAGTCCCACCATAAAGGACCAACCCAAAGCAAGTAAGTTTCTGCTAATCTTTTTAATATTTTTTGGGAATACCTCTCTCTTCTCTCATATTCTCTCACATGTCTAGCTCACTTCCTTTTGCAGTCAGGTGACTTTTTTGTTTTTCTATGCCACTAACATAGATCATCATTAGTAACAAGATGAAATGTTATACCTGCCATTTATCATTCCATTCCCTTTTAGGTTATTTGTAATTCTGGTTCTTCCAGGATCATCATGGTGTTCCAAAACTGACAACCATATAGCATCCCTAGAATACATTTTTTAAAGCTGTAGATTTCACTTTCTAGTATGCTATGTAAGCAATACAATATCACGTGCAAGTAGTAAGCCCTCTTTCTTTTAATTTGACTGCACAGAATACCTTACTAACAAACCACAAAGATAAATCTATTTCTCCTCGTTTTATACCTGGTTTGATATCAATACTCAAGACATTACTGAACAAAAGGCCTCCTCATAACCCTGTTAGAATCTTGTATAATTTTGATGAATATTTGAGATGTTGTATTTGAAGCAAGCCTTTTCAAGGCAGCATTTAGTTCTAATCTGTCATATGCTTGGAAACAAAACATTGATAAACAAACATAGCAGGATGTGTAATGATGTTGAATTGTTATAGAAAAAGAGCAGCAAAAGCCTATTCTCTTCTCATGTTGTCATTAAGGTTACTACTGACACATCACAAGACCACCATCACAAAGCTTTTATAGAGATAAAAAAGCAGATATATGGGCTTATAATTGCAGGGGACTTCTTGGACACTATTTTTCTGGGAGGGTGGCTAAAACATAACGATAATTTCCATGATTTTGTAATCTTCCTTAAGCTATCTTTCAAAGTGATTCCTGAGTACTTTGAAAATTGTTGTGTCCATTAGCATGGATTATTTCTGTATGTATTTGGTCAGGTTCAGCTGCTCTACCTTTCACCTTTTAAAATGTTGTCACTTCACAGTAAGTTAGGTATGAAAAGATGTTGGAGTCCAAATATTGTAAAGTTCTACTTTCATTGCCATTAAAAATAAACCACTGGGGGCAGCTGGGTAGCTCAGTGGATTGAGAGCCAGGCCTAGAGATGGGAGGTCCTAGGTTCAAATCTGGCCTCAGACACTTCCCAGCTGTGTGACCCTGGGCAAGTCACTTGACCCCCATTGCCTACCCTTACCACTCTTCTGCCTTGGAGCCAATATACAGTATTGACTCCAAGTCAGAAGGTAAGGGTTTAAAAAAAAAAAAAAAAAGTAAACCACTCTAAAATACCAAGGATCTGTTTTATTTCACATTTTCTTCTTGTTCCACTTTTTCATTTCATCTACAAATTATATCAATTTCTGGCTTAAACTAGATTGTATAATTACTACTCAACTGCTTTTTGAAGTTCTCTAAGGCAGCTTTGCTTAGGCTTTCAGATTTCTTCTGTGATATTTGGCAAATGAGTTCATACTTGAATTACCACTGTCCATGGTATCAGATGTATACTGTGCAGGCAGATCAATGCAGTGCAGGGAGAGCAAAGGTCAAATAGTAAATTACAACAACTGAAAATAGTGCTGTTCCAGCACGATTCCAGAAAGCCTAAGAAGGGGAAGATGACAGCACTGGACGTCCCCAGGAATCAGACTGTTGCATCATGAGACTCTGAGTCCTTGGATATAATGGACTGCACAGTGGGGGTGGGGTCACCTATCCCTTTCATGTTTTCCCTATGTGTTGTTATTTTACTTTGTAAGACCCTTGTGCCAAAAAGAGGATTGTCCCCCTAATCTGTCAACTCTTTTTATCAATCATTTTTTAACATCATGTTAAAAAAATGCCCATACATCATAGTTAAACACTCTCCATGTACCTTCAGGTCTTTATATATCCTGGTGAGCCAATCCTGAAATGGAGAGATGTTACATCTGGAATAATGGAACGATTCTCCCAATGAATCAGAGTGGGAGAATGAGGAAAACTAAGGTTGAATTGTAATATTTCTATATGAAACCTTGCTTAAACCTCAGGTTTTGAAGGTCAGCCAGCTTCTCCTACAGTCTTATAGGGTTGGATCCTTTTGTCTTTTGTTAAAGGCAGGGTGGAGATTGGCTCCCTATTTATCAGTAAACAAGACCTTTTCCCAGTAAGGGAAGTAGGCAAGCTCCAGCTATTGAACTTTGATTCATTTAAAAGTAAAATGGTTTCCAAAAGGGGAAAGCTTGAGCTGGCATCTTCCTAGTATGAAAAAAGACCTGTTTTCCTGGTAATGAAATAAGAGGAGGAGGAGTTGAGGTCTCCAAGTTCTCCATTTTTTGAAATATCCACCAATGGAAACTGTCAGGGATGGTGCTAAGGTCAAAATGTCAGGCCAATCAAGATAATTCTTTTTATAAGCAAGAGGTAGGACTCACTCAAGGGCTCTATTTCAGGGAAGGAGGCTGGAAAAAAGATCCATTCTTTTTTAATGGAAATTGCATAATAAACAATGTTACTCTTGGGGGGTGATGAGGAGAGGGGAAATAGTGCTTCTTTTACCTGACAAAAAGATGAAGGGCTTGCTGGCTAAGGTAGCTTTTGGTCTCTGAGCTTCTTTCATGATGACTTTTTTTTTTTTTTTAATTTTTAAACCCTTAACTTCTGTGTATTGACTTATAGGTGGAAGAGTGGTAAGGGTAAGCAATGGGGGTCAAGTGACTTGCCCAGGGTCACACAGCTGGGAAGTGTCTGAGGCCGGATTTGAACCTAGGACCTCCCGTCTCTAGGCCTGGCTTTCAATCCACTGAGCTACCCAGCTGCCCCCCTATGATGACTTTTTTATATCAATCAATAGCATATTTTCACGCCAGGCACTGTGATAAGCAATGATGACACAAAGAAAGGCATAAGCAGTCCCTGTCCTAAAGGAGCTCTCATTCTAAAAAGGCATACAGTATATATACAGAAAAAACACATATAGAATAGATAGAAGGTAATCTGAGAGGGGGAAGGTTCTAGAAGTCAAAGTCCCAGGAAAAGCTTCTGCTTTAGAAGGTGGCGCTGGAGCTACTGAAGGAAGCCAGGAATTCTAAAAAGGAGTGCAAAGTTATTTATTAAGTACTTCCTAATTAAAAAGCAAGACAACTCCTGCTCTAAAGGATAGCACACACAGGAAATTTCAGCTGCCAAGTCAGATGTATCCTCTTTAATGTTACTTACACTCTACTGATGCTGAATCATTAGAATATGTGCAAAAGACTTTCATGATGTAAACTTTTTTCTTTTCTAAGACTTTAGTAACCATGAGCTGAATCTATGGATGCTAAGGAGGCAGAGGCTGCAGCACCTGGAGAAACAGTTTCCAGATCACATCTATGCAAGGTTGATACCCCAGGTGACCGCTGCAGCACTGGACTAGAAGCAGGGCTGGTGGTGTGGTAGGCCCTGCTCTTCTTAGAGGAGTGGAGGAGGTGTTCAGGATCTCTAGGAAGAGGGCTTGTCAAGCCCTTTTCAGGACTGCTCATCCACCTGTCACCCAATTCTCACCTGTGCCTGGATGAAGTTCAGGGACAGGGAAGAGCCAAGGATGACCCCAAGGCTTGAAATCTAGGTGAACTGAGAGGATGGATGGTGGTACCCTTGAACCCTCGAAGGGAAGTTCATAGAAAGGCAGGTTGGGAAAGAGAGATAATGAGTACTATTTTGGACATGTGAGTTTGGAATGTCTATGGCATATCTGGTATAAAATGTCCAACAGGAAGTTGGTGATATGGGAGAGGAGTTCAGGAGAGAAACTGCTACTGGGGACTCTATAGACAGATACACACATTTGTGAATCATTTAGATATTGATAACTGAAGCCACAAGAACAGAGAAAAGTGAGACAGGATGAGAGAAAAGAGAAGAGGGCCAAAGACAGAACCTTGTGGGACAACTACAGTAAGTAGACATGGCATCAGATAAATTGTCCATTACTAATTTTTAGAATCAACAACTTTAAAAAAGGGGAAATGAACCTGCTATAACTGGACATAAACTTTTATTCCCATTTAGGCTTTATCCTTGACCTAGTCAATGATCTGACCATCCACCTAATTCTGAAGCCAGTACTAGGTCTGTAACAGTTATTCCTATCTTTAAAGGTATTATTACTGAATCTTGTCAGTTGAGTACAATGTTTCATGACCCCATTTGGGGCTTTGTTGACAAAGAGTGGTTTGCTATTTCCTTCTCCAATTCGTTTTACAGATGAGGAACTGAGGCAAATGGGTCTGAGTGACTTTTTCCCAGGGTCATACAGCTGGTAAGTGTCTGAGGCTAGATTTGAAATCAGATTTTCCTGACTTCAGACCTGGTACTCATCTTTTCTCTATCCCCTACAACTTTTTTCTTCTGCCTGCACCTTTCTGGTACATTCTAATTGCACCTGAAGACTTTATGATGTATAAGCATGAGTCACCCAAGCAGACAGAAAGCCCTTTATATTCTTGATAATGAATCGTACTGTCCTATATTGTTGGTGTTCCCCAGTACCCACCCACTCTGTGCTTGGTTGGATAAATAGGTTATCATCAAGTCATTTGTTTCTTAGTATCTTTTCAAGTTCCTTATAGAATTCCTTTACTTCATCACCCTCTGCATCAGATTGAAAAATATAAACTGTCACTGTCTTCAGAGTAGTCGAGTTGTTTAGACTATTATGTGTATAGTGAAAAGAGCAAGTGCTCCATAAAATTATAGCCCTCATTTTGGGAAGCACAGGATCAACTCTATCAAATTATTTATTCACCTCTCCAAGGAGAACCTGGGAGCCATCTTTCCAGTTAGCTCCAAAATATTTTCCAGTTTCATTTATATCAAGATTATTAGGTCAGATATGGCTTAGGGTCTCTCCATGTATATAATTCATCAATTTTTGGCCAAAGATTGCACATTAAGAGTACCATCAGTTAAATTAATGTTTAATAATCTAAAAACTGTGATTCTTGATAGCTTCTCTCTAAGAATAATCCATCAATCAATAAAAATTTATTAAGCAGGGCAGCTGGGTAGCTCAGTGGATTGAGAGTCAGGCCTAGAGATGGGAGGTCCTAGGTTCAAATCCGGCCTCAGACACTTCCCAGCTGTGTGACCTAGGCAAGTCACTTGACCCCCATTGCCTACCCTTACCACTCTTCCACCTATAAGTCAATACACAGAAGTTAAGGGTTTAAAATTAAAAAAAAATTTATTAAGCACCCCACTATGTGCCATATGCTGGTATACAAATTCAGAGTCCCTTCTCTAATTCTAATAAAAAGTAAGAAGAGGGTTTCATTAGACTAAGGGTATTTCTGTCAGTTTCAGAACTTCACCATTAAGGAATAAAATAATCCAATTTTTTAATTTCTGATTTTAAGTCTGTCTATACTTAGCTTGGTTCGTTTGTAGACTGCAGCCTTTCCCAGGCCAATACTAGAAGCCTTTCCATCTGAAGGTGTCACCAAAAAACCAAAACCAAACCATAAAACCTCCCCCTCCCCCCATACTAGCAGGCACTGATGTGCTTTTAAAATTTACAAGGTGCTTTACAAACATTATCTTATTTTTTCTTTGTAACTACAATGGTAGATAGGTATTATTAGTTATTAGTAAATGCCATGTGGCTTTAAAACCCAAGTATCTCCTGAGGGTAAATCTATTGGTCTTTCCTCCATACCACACTGCATTTTAATTATAATGAAATAAAATTGAGGACTAGAAACATAAGGATTGTTTTCTTACCCTTGAATGAAAAAAATTCCAAACCAAGAACTCTGACTTGTCAGACAAATCATAATGTTAAGCTTAATCATTTATCCCAGCCTTCAATTTAAAAGGAAAAAATAAAAATAACTTTATCTTTTGGGTTATTCCTTTAGTGTTAGTAAGGTTATATTCTGGAACCCCATTTTAAAAGATATCTGCAACTGTTAATCAGGTGGGTTATGATTAATTCTGAATGAACATAAACATAGAAAAACACATTTCCAGAGTTTAAATAGCAAAAATCCTCATTACCAGAGGTGGAAGGGAACTTCTAAGGGTCAGCTACTTATTTCAGATGTGTCGAATTCTTTATGCTTAGGGAAAATGAGATATCTGCAAGTGCTTGTAAAAGTCGTCTCAGAGAAGAAAACCTGGCCTCACAAAGGATGGTTAGACTCATTAAACAGGCTATAAAAACTAAACAACTGTTGGATTCACCAAGGAACATTAGTAAAAGTTACCAGGAAGATGGAATGCAGTCCCCTTTAAGCCTCTGATGGGTATTTTAAATGTTTTAAGCTTCTGAAATATACTTTAAAAGATGTAGTGACTAATTCAGGATAATTCATGCTTTAAAAAAATTATCAAGATGCTATTTTTTATAAAGCACCTGTCTTTTATTAATGAGATTAATGATCATTACATTAAATACTCTTTGTTGTTGGATTTTTCTAGGATGATTTTTTATTTGATTGAATTTTGTAGACAGAATCTTACTCACTGTGTTATAAAGCTTATCAAATTCAGCATATCTCCTGAAGACAAACCATTCATTCCTTCCAACTGAAACTAATACTTTATAAACCTGTAAAAATAAAAGGAAAATCAAATTTGACTGCAAATAAAAAGTGCCAAGTATATCTGATTTATCAGGATACAAAAACATTAAACCACTTTAATTTTTTAAAAATTATGCACAAATTCAAATAAAATGATATAAGAATAGTAAACTTTCATAAGCTTTAAAATGCAGTGGATATAGGTTTATAAAAACCTCAAAGTTTTAAATACAGTAACACTATTCACTTTAAAAAGATACTTGTGAATCAAGAGAAAAGTATTCTCAATAAAACTGATTGTGGGAGGCAGCTGGGTAGCTCAGTGGATTGAGAGTCAGGCCTAGAGACAGGAGGTCCTAGGTTCAAATCTGGCTTTAGACACTTCCTAGCTGTGTGACCCTGGGCAAGTCACTTGACCCCCCCATTGCCTACCCTTACCACTCTTCTTCCTTGGAGCCAATACACAATATTGGCTCCAAGACAGAAGGTAAGGGTTTTATAAAACAAACAAACAAATAAATAAAAAAAACCTGATTGTGCACAAATTAAAATTATCTTCTTTTTTTAAAAAGACCTTTTGTCTTACAATCAATATTTAATATTGTTTCCAAGGCAGAATAACGGTAAGAGTTAGGCAATGGGTGTTAAGGGATTTGCCCAGGGCCACTCAGCTAGGAAGGGACTGATTTGAACTTAGGACTTGTCATCTCCAGGTCGGGCACTCTACCCACTGAGTCACCTAGCTGTCCCAAAATCATCTTCAAGGCAAAAGGTTACAAATGCTTTTTTAAAAAGTGGAACTACTTTTCCCTTCTCCAAAGTTTTGACTGGGACTAGGTTTGAGGTTTGGAAGAGGAAGGTCAACAGTATATATTATAATACTATGCTTTAATCCCTAAGCAGTAGAGGGGAGGTTAGCACCACTCCTTCAATGAGTAATTAGTAAAGTTTCAGAAAGGAAGAGTTGGGGGAATTATTGATTACATTCCTCTATCACATGAGAATCCCAGAAAATCAAGGAAGGTGGAGAACTGACTTGGACATATCTCTGGTAAATCTTTACCATCAATGAAAGCACTATAAAAATTCAGAATAACCATCTTGACTGATGGGTTTTCCAGGATACTTCATCTTAAATACCCTAGTCCTCTCCAGCTGAAAGGCTAAAAATCTCCATTATTCCACTCCTCATATTGGCAATCCTACACTCAAAACTTTATAGAATGGGTAAAGATACTTGGGGATGGTGTGACTTGATAGATATGGGAAAATTATAAGGAAAACTCCATTATGATGGGAAGTGCTATTATTTCCAGAGAAAAAAGTGTTGGAGTCGGATGAACATAGATAAAGCATACTGTCTTTCACATTAGTATATTCATGGTTTTATTTTGGGGTTTTGGTTTTATATGAGTGTGCTCTTACAACAATGACCAATATGAAAGTGTTTTCCATGAAAATAAAAATAAAATAAAATAAAACCTCCTCTTGAGCTGAAGTTGAAATAAATACCCCATATCCTTCTTAATAATAGTTATCTTCTATCTGCATATATGTAATAATCTACAAGGCACATGTGCATGCATTAATTATCTCATTTGATCCTTACCCTATAAAGTAAGTAGTATATCTACAGATAAAGAATAATTCAATGGTTCAATCCAACAAATTTTTATTAAGATTTTTTTGAGATTAAAGAGATACATATAATACCCAAAAAATGCTTAGACTTTATGAGACTATTTCCATAGTCTATAAAGCCAGGCTCAGAAAGGATAAGTGCATAAGATCAGATGCTAATTAAGTAGAAACCCTGGAATCCACATGTCTTGATTTCCTCCATGCACCAATATCATCAACAACTTCATAAAAAAATCAGCACCAACACCACCACCACATCCTCCAGGGAACCATTCTATGTCAACAAGCAGAAGACAAGGCCTTTAAAGAGTTTACATTCAAAAACACATATAAACACAAATTCACTGCATTATATGTAGCACATAGTATTACCAGATATTAATTAAGATATTTGGGGAAATGATACAGCCTCCAAAAGAAGTTAGAATCCAAAACTCTTGGTCTTTTTCCTTTCTGGGAATGTTTTTGGGTGACTCAGGAAGAGTTCTACTCAAAATTATATACAATTACATTTTAATAATAAAAACAGCAGTAGCATTTATATAGTGCCTATTACTTGCCAGGTACTGTGCTAAGTATATCTCATGTTATCCTCACAACAAACCAACCCTGGGCAGCAGGTGGCATTATATTCATTTTGCAGTTGAGGAAACTGAGGAAAACAGAGGTTAAGCAGCTTCAGCTTTTAAGACAGCTTCACACAGCTAGAATGTATTAAGGCCAAATTTGAACTGAGATCTTCCTGAATCCAGATCTAGTGCTGTGTCCACTGTGCCATCTAGTTGCCTCTAATGATATACTATAATACATAATATCTCATAAGATATAATTATGTAGCATATAACAATATGCCATAACATATAACATGCAATAACATACTACTCTGCCAGCCTTGAGTTCCAGTACCAGTTCTAGGTGGTGGGGCTATAAAGACACAGGTGAACTAGTCCCTGCCTTCCAGGAGCTGACAATCTAGCAAGCAGAGAGAGATACCAAGAACTGTGTAGAGACAGAATCAACAAGATTGAGCAACTAATGAACAACAATAAGGAATAAGTAATAAAGAGGAGTTGAAACTGACACAGAGGCTGTAAACCTAAGTCACCAGAAGGGCCAGAAAGAAACAAGGAAGTTGGGCAAATGGGTAAGTTTTGGGGAAAAGATAACGAGTTCAATTTGGGACATGCTGAGTTTGAGATTCTTACAGGCCAATTCAAAATGTCCAAAAGGCAGCTAGCTGGTGGCGCAGAACTTGAGTTGAGGAGAGAGAGTAGGGCTAGATAAATAGCTCTAAGACTCAATAGCATAGAGATAATCATTAAAACATTTGGGAGAAAGTGTAAAGGGAGAAGAAGATCTAGGGTATACCCATAATGTCGTGTGTCCTAAAATACAAGCTACACATTTAAGAGCAGCAAGGACTCTAGGATCCTGAAATAGAACTACTACTATTCTCATTTATATAACATTTCAATGCTTATAGATTGTTTTTCTCACACTCTTATGAGGTGGGCATCTCAATATTCATAACCTTATTATGTAGATGAAGAAATAAAGGTTGGTTCAGAGATGCTAAAAAATTTGGCCAGTCATAAAACTACTGTGAGAGCTGAAATTCAAGCCACGACCTCCTCTGAATCCAATTTCATCATTTTTTCCACCATAATGAACTTCCTCAATAAGGAAGAAACACATCCCTCCAAAAACATGGGCAGGAGGGCATCTGGACTTGGACAAAGTACCTTTGGGAGAAAACTCTTCCCTACTTGTTCATGTCTAAAATTCCTTTCATTGTAAACAAAGCCTTTCATAAATTAAGTTGAAAAAACCCTTTCTCAGCACCTACTATACTGTGCTAAGCATCAGAGCCACAAAAAAGTATAACATTTAAGAATTTATCATCTAGTTGGGGGTAATGGGGGAGATAAAATAAATACAAATAATCATAATGCAAGTTAGAGCAGGATTAAATGACTGGACAAAGTGACATGAGAGATTGCAAGAGGCAAAAAGATCGCCTCTACCTGGGGGAAAGAGTGGAGACAGTTACAGAAGGCATTATGGAGTAGTTACGCTTTATCTGGGTCTTGAAAGAGAAGGATTTCAACAGGCAGAGATGTGCAGGATGCCATGTACAAATGTGCTGTGGCAGAAGAGAGTAGGGGAAGAGCAAGCAAATTATTTGGCTAGGGCAACCCCCAAGTTTACAAAAGATGGTCCTGGATAGTCTCCTAATTGGTCCATTTCCTCCCATTTTCTCCCTACTTGGGCCTTTCCTTCACAGAGATGCAGAATCACAGAATCTGGCTACATGAAAAAAAGAGGAAGAGGAGATAAAAATCACAGATTGTAGCTGTGGAGACCATGAAAACTGCCAAGGCTATTGGAAAATACAAGTTGTTGGTGTTTTTTTAACACTGATGATTCTACACCCCTCTCCCCTTCATGTGTTTTTGTATAGCAGTCAAATTCTGTGATTCTGCTCAGTGTGAAAGTGGCTACAGAGAGAAGGAATGGAGGAAGAGAGGCCAATTAGTCTATGAAATTACAAACTGATTTCTGATCTTTTGAGCTGATGGATACACTATACCTAGTAGGTATTTTCCTGGTTTCCTCCCGGAAGCAGGGAGGGGAAAATTAGTTAGCTAAATATTAAGTCATATGGATGAAGCATCACAAGCAAGCCAATCATATTATGAGGAGATTTTGTTTTGATTGTCTGAGAGTGAGTTAGGGATAGGAAGAAGCAGCCAGTGAACTCAATCCAAAGAAATGGAGTAGGTAAAACAAAAATCTGAAGAAAAAATTACATTCTCCTCTATGACAAAAGGTCAGCAGATGTAATTAGCCTAAAGAGAATCATAAACAAGGCTATGCCAGCCATGCTCAAGTTAAGGATTAAGCTAGCACAAGTTGAGTTGCCCCTCAGGCCAAGCCTAGAAAAATTAGCAATTCTAAATATCTCATCTTTCTTACTTTTTCTGAAATCGTATTTTCTTTTCCCTTATAAAGTTCTTCACAAACTGGTAAGCTCCACTGGCCTATTTTCTATTCCCCCACAAATGCTCCCATCTCTCCCTTCATCTCCCTTTGCACTGGCTGTCCTTTGTGCCTGGACACAGGCTACAAGGGAGCTCTCTCTTCTCACCTATGCCTTTCAGAATCCCTCACTTCTTCCTTCAAAACTTAGCTCAAAAGTCACTTTCTTTGGGCCTTTCCTGGTCTGCCCACCTCCTGACATCTTACTTTGTAAGATTACTACCCATGGATACATTATGGAACATATGTATTACTACTTATTTACACACTGTCTCCTCATTAAAATATAAGAGAATGCAACTTATTTGTATCCATGGCAGCACAGTGGCTGCATATAGTAAGCCCTTATACAATGCAGTAGTTAGAAATAAGGCAGAATGGAAAAAAGAAATAAAAAAGGGAAAAGGATATAAGGGAAGAAACTGAAGAAGGTTTTTAGGAATCTGGCATGACAGTTCTCTGAATCCACAAGCAAAAGCCAGAAAGCTCCACTGAGATCAAGTAGTTTTAATAAGAAGTAACAGGGTGAAAGTCCCAGACAGATTCCAAGAAAGAGCTCTTAGCCCAGAAAGCTGACTGGGTCTTTATGATTTGGATCCTTTGAAAAAAAATTTTATAACAGCATTATGAATGAAAGGAAAGGAGATGATGGATGCCAGGCTCACTGCCAAGGAAGAAACAAAAAAGATTTGATAGCTAAGGTCAAGCTGAAGATGACATAAAGTTTCAGAATGAAGAACAACAGTAGAAAAAAGATGCCAAAAACAAATGCTGGTTAAACAAGAAAGTGTAAATTTTCCAACCACAAATCAGTGAATGAATACCCCCCAGATACTTTCTTATTTTAACTGAGAAGATGTGAACAATGTCTATTCCAAGTCCCAAGATTACCACTGAAGTGGAAAAGACAGGCTGGGAAAAGAGCTACTGTTGACCTTACAACTTTGCCTAGCAAATCCCTGTTTAACAGAAATGGAAAATGGGAGATGTTCCATTTTTATTATTATCAAGGGAGCTACAAATATACGGAGTTGAGCTTTGAATGACTTTTAAAGGCTTCATCCTTTAGCTTATACTATCAAATTTCCACTGCACATTCTGAGAACTACTGGGACTGAATTCAGTGTTTTATGTTCCATTAGACAAATTAGGAAAGGATCATTTCCTTGAAAAAAAGATGATATTTGAACTATAAAACCATACTTTTCCAAACTTTTCTCCATTCAATTTTTCCCATATTCTTCAAGTTAATATATATACTTACGGTGAACCTCTTTTTTTTCTCCCTGTGTTCATCAGAGCTTGGGATGCTAACACTTGGGCAGCTTTCTTTGCAGTCCATGGTACAGCCTCTTTGGGTTAAATGTCTCAAATGGAAACCACAAAAAAGAGTTTGAAGAGGTTTCCAATATTACACAAATTCAATAATACTGATCCAAAACATAAAGTCTCTTGGGAAAACATTCAAATTCCATCATGCAACCTTTAACAAAAAGAAAAAAAAAAGAATTTAGCAACATTAAAGAAAATACTTTTATACTGTCTTCCAAAGGTGTGTAAGGTTCTTTTAGGGGACCATGAAATTGGACTGAGGTCATATTAAAAAGCCTTCAATGCCAAGTGGAGAAATTAATAGATTTTCTGTAGCAATTAGTTATTTCTAAGGAGGGATTAACCTGATGAAATTGGTTTTGAGATTGGTTTAATCTGCAGAAGAGTCTTGAGATGAAAGAGACTAAAAGCAAGAAATAGTCAGGTATGAAAGATGTAAGGGAAAGTTAGGAACAAATAAGAGAGCTATTCCAAAGATATTTCCACAGAACGTGACAACTGGTTAAACAGATAGTTTTGAGGGAAGAGTCAAAGAAAGACTATTATTCCCAAATCTGAGCAGACTAGAAGAAGTATATCAGTGAAAATAGTCCACTTAGGATCTTTTTGATAGTTGAGGAAGGTACTGGGGAATAACTTGGGTTTGCTTACACTGAGTTTGATGTGATTTTGCATCACTCGATTAGAAACATCCTCTGTTGAAAAACACAGGAGCAGAGATTTGAAAAATCTCAATTTTAGCTATCAATATAGAACAGTAATTATTAAAATCTAGTTAGAGGAGATAGAATTATTGAACCAAAGGAATGAATATAGAGTAAGAAGAAGAAAGAGCCAAGAACTGAGTTTTAGGTAAAGATGGGACATAGAGGGGAAAAAAGAACCAGAAAATCAAGCTAACATAAAATGGTTAGAGATGCATCAAGAAAATGAAATCAAGAGTTTTGAAAAGGGGGTGCCAAATGATATAGACAACAAAGAAATCAAGTTCAAATAAGACATCAACATGGCATCAGCCTTTTAAAACTGCAATTCAACAGAAATTTTGGAAGCCAGATTGCCAAAGAGAATAGAGTAAGGTTATGTAAACAGCAGGTACCACTGTGTAGTGAAGAAGAGAAATAGGACAGTAGTTATGCCAACAGGATCAATATAAAGTTTTCTAAGATGGGGACAAAATCTGGGCATATATGAGCACTGAAGGGAATAAATCAGTAGGGAGGGAGAGAAAGAAAAAGAAGAATTAGTGAGGGAA
The DNA here is from genome assembly GCF_016433145.1 of Gracilinanus agilis. NCBI lineage: Eukaryota > Metazoa > Chordata > Mammalia > Didelphimorphia > Didelphidae > Gracilinanus > Gracilinanus agilis. The sequence goes on from NC_058130.1 coordinate 501,343,761, forward strand.
CAAAATCCCTCAGTAGTCTGAAAAAAAATATCATCAGGTTAATTGGTAAGTGAATGTACCTGGATTGAAAAATCAATATGAAACCATAGTTAATCATGACGGTTGTCAACATAATCGGGAAAACTACTGCACCTTACTCTCCATATGGGGGCTCTGTAGTTAGGGCACTCTCCAAGGTGGCAGTACAAATTGTACACTATGATCCCCAAGCTAGAACTGGTATACAGCCAGAGATTCACCTAACTCCAAGTTAAGAAAGCTCAGGACTAATTAAATCCCTAAGGATTGCTGATTCCAACTTACAAAACAGAAACAAGAAGAAAAACTCTTGGCCAAGACAATGAATTCTGCCCCTGTATAACTCAAAAAAATCAGGTTCTTAAAGCTTGAATGTCTCACAAGCCTATGCTGACAAATCAATTATACCTGTTAATAATAACCCTTGGACATTTCATTTGGTTTTGACATTCCTACTTGGTATTTATGTAGCCCTTTGATTTGTTAAGGCACTTATCAAGTCATGTGGTATATTATAGTTATCTCGGCATCTTATTACCCTAGTTCCAGGAGAAGAGGGGACTATTTCTTATCTAAACTCTGTCCCCTATCTTACATGTTGTTCTTTCCACAGTAGGAATTGCATAAATCTTTGTTAAATTTGTCCTGATAAGACACAAAGAAGAAAAATCAATCAAACAAACAAACAAAAAACCCAGCCAAAATGAAAAGTATATAGACCAATATTCTTAATGAATACCAATTCAAAAATATTTAATGAAGTATTAGCAAATAGGTTACAGTAACATATTGGCTTAGTGCAGAGCTGGTTCAATAGTGTAACCACAATAAACCACATTAATGACCCAAATAATAAAAACCACATGATTATAGAGACACTAGAGACTTTTCACAAGATCCAACTTCCATTTTCTCTTAAAGACACAAAAAAGGCTTTAGCAAAGATGCAGGATATAAAATAAATCCACCTAAATCATCAGCATTTCTATATATTGCTGACGAAATCCAACAACAAGGGACAGAAAGAGAAATTTCGCTGAAAATTAACTGGAGACAACATAAAACACTTGGAGTCTAGCAGTCAAGACAAACCTAGGAATTATATGAATACAATTACAAAACACTTTTCAGACTAATAAAGTCAGATCTGAACACCTGAAAAAAATATTAATCCTTCATGGATAGGCTGAATGAATAGAATCAAAATGACAGTTCTATCTAACTTAATTTGCTTATTCAGTGCCATACAAATCAAACCATCAAAAACTCTTTTATAAAGCTAGAAAAAATAACAAAATTCATTTGAAAGAACAAAAGGTCAATAATATCAAGGAAATTAATGGAAAAAATATGAAGGAAGGTGACCTAGTTGTACCAGATCTCAAACTATATTATAAGATAATAATCATCAAAAACAATCCGGTACTACCTAAGAAATAGAGTAGTGGATCAGTGGGCTAGATCAGGTTCACAACACATAGTAATAAGCATAGTAATCTAGTAATTTGATTAACCCACAGATCTTAGCCTTTGGGACAAGAATTCACATTTGACAACTGCTGTAAAACTAGAAATCACTCTGGCAGAAGCTAGGTGTAGACCAACATTTCACACCTTATGAAAATCAAGTACATGACTTAAACATAATGGGTGATATCTTAAGCAAATTAGATCTAAGAATAAGGGAAGAATTTATGACCAAACGAGAAAGAGAGAGAGAGAGAGAGAGAAAGAGAGAGAGAGAGAGAGAGAGAGAGAGAGAGAGAGAGAGAGCATCCGAGTGCAAAATGAGTAATTATTTTTACATCAAATTAAAAAGGTTTTGCCCAAACAAAACCAGTGTAACCAAGATTAAAAGGAAAGCAGAAAACTGGAAAAAAAAATAACTTTATAGCAAGTTTCTTTGACAAAGGCCTCATTTCTCAAATCTGTAGAGAACTGAGTCAAATTTATGAGAATACAAGTATTACCCAGTTGATAAAAGGGCAAAGGACATGAACACGCAGTTTTCAGAAATCAAAACTATCTATAATCATATAAAAATGCTCTAAATCACTACTGATTAGAAAAATGCAAATTAAAATAGCTCTGAAATACCATTTCACATTAATCAGATTAGCTAATATGACAGAAAAGGAAAACAACGAATGTCGAAGGGGTTGTGGCAAAACTGGAATACAAATGAACTGCTGATGGAGTTGTGAACTGAACAACTATTCTGGTGAACAAATTGGAAGTCAGCCCAAAGAGTCATAAAAACTGTGCATACTATTTAACTCAGCAATACCACTACTAGGTCTATGTAGCAAAGAGAGTAAAAAAAAAAGAGAGAGAGAAGGGAAAAGGACCCAATACATACAAAATTATTTATAGACATTCTTTTTGTGGTGGCAAAGAACTAGAAATTGAAGAGATGTCAATCAGTTAAGGGATGGCTGAATAAGATGTGGTAGGATTGTGAAGGAAAACTATAGTATTATAAGAAATGATGAATGAGCAGAATGTTTTCAAAAAAACCTGGAACGACTTACATGAACTGAAGCAAGGTGAACTGAGCAGAACCAGAACATTGTACACAGCAACTGCAATACTGTATAATGATCAACTGTGAATTATTTAGCTCTTCTCAGCAAAACAAAGATTCAAGACAATTCTGAAGGGTTTACAATGAAAAATGCTATCTGCCTCCAAAGAAAGAACAACAAAAACAAATGTGAATGAAGATGGAAACATATGATTTTTTTTTTCAGTTCCTCTACTTTGGTGTTTTCTTTTACAACATGATTAACATGGAAATTTATTTTGTATGACTGCTACATATGCATTAATTTTTACAAAATTACTTGCCTTCTCATTAAGGGGACAGGTCATGGAGGGAAGGAGAGAATTTGGAACTGAAATTTAAATAATGAATGTTAAAATTTGTTTTTGCATATAATTAGAAAAAAAGAAAATATTAAAAAAAAAACACAAAAAGCACAGTAATAAATGAACTTTTTCTTAAGATAGTAAATAATGTTTATTTGAAATCAAGAGCAAATTTTATATGTAATCCATATGTAATACATATAACAAGAAGCCTTTCCAGTAAGATCAAGCAAGGATGCCTATTATCACCAGAACTATTTAATACAGTACTAGAAATGCTAGCTATAGCAATAAGACAAGAAAGAGAAATCTGGAAAATCAGCAAAGGTGAAGAAGAAACAAAATTATATCTTTCTTCTAAATATTATAATTTACATAGAAAACTAGAGCTAAATAAAACATTAACTGAAACTATAAGTATGTTCCAGGATTCAAAATAAACCCACACAAATCACTGTCATTCCTACATATTAGCAATAAAACTCAACAGAAAGTGATACAAAAAGAAATCCCATTCAAAATAACTACAGAAAGTATAAAATGTTTGGGAGTCTACCTACTAAGACATTCCCAGAAACAATGCAACTAAAAAACAGTCTTTATAGAAAGAGACCTAAATCATCAGGGGAAACATTAACTTTCATGGGTAGGTTAAACCAATCAAGTAAAAATGTGCATTTTTAACTATAATAAATAAATTATTTATTTCAGTGCCATACCAATCAAACTACCAAAGGATTGTTTTAGACGCCCAGAATAAATAAGAAGATTCATCTGGAAGAACAAAATGTTTAAAAATTTCAAAAGAAGTAATGAAAAACAATGGGAAAGGAGGCCTAGCAATACCAGATCTAAAACTATACGAAACTGTGGCAAATAGCCCTTTATTCTAGTGATTCCAGAACTAGGCCCACATCCTAAAACAGATCAAAGAAAAAGAACCCATATAGATTGAAGAATGGCTAAATAAATATGGTACATGAGTATAATAGAACACTATTATACCATAAGGATGAAAAAAATGAGCAGTTTCAGAGAAAACTATAGATGTCTATGAATTATGAAGATGGAAATGAGAACTAGAACAATTTATAAAATTTCATTATAAAGAAAAACAACTTTGAAAATGTTTAGAACTGATTAATGCAATGACAAACCACACTTTTAAAGGACTGATAATGAAGATGTTACCTACTCACCTCCTAACAGAAATATTATGGAATTAAAATGTAGAACAAGATAATGTTTGGAGATAATGAATGTGGTCTGACTAAGCATATTTGTTATGAAAGATTTCGTAATTGCTCAATTGTGGAGAGGTTTGTGGAATGGAAAAAGAAAACAAATGCTTATTAGTAAGAAAAAACCTCTATATTCTAAAATATTTATAGCAGCTCTCTTTGTGGTGGCAAAAAACTGGAAATTGAGGGGATGCCCATCGGTTGGGGAATGGCTGAACAAGTTGTGGTATAAGATTGTGATGGTGTTGAAGACATTCAGATGAAAGCAATTAAAATTCTATTTCACACTCATCAGATGAAAATAATAAATGTTGGAGGGGATGCAGGAAAAAAGGCATACTGATTTGGAATTAAGAAACAACCAGAGGCGGGAGGTCCTAGGTTCAAATCTGGCCTCAGACACTTCCCAGCTGTGTGACCCTGGGCAAGTCACTTGACCCCCATTGCCTACCCTTACCACTCTTCCACCTATAGGTCAATACACAGAAGTTAAGGGTTTAAAATAATTTAAAAAAAAAAAAGTTAAAAAAAAGAAACAACCAGCAGAGTAATCTTTAAAAAACATGGAAAGACTTACATGAAAGTGAAACAAGCAGAACTAAAAGAACATATACAGCAACAGAAATACTGTCTCAAGAATGACTTGTGTATGAACAACTCCAGTGAAAGAACTGATACAGGAGAAACAGCAACACAGTTTTATATAGACACATCTTTTTGTCAAATGGTGCTTTTTCTAGGACAAGGTGAGAGAATGGGAGTTAATTGGGAATTTTGATATATCTAATTAAAAATAAAGACAGAAGTAAAAATAAAATAAATCTACCTTATCACTGGTCCCAATTCTTCTCTTTAGGAACAGGGGCTTTCCCAGGACCAAACCTTAACCTCAAATGGGTAAGATGATTCACTCAATTCTAAGACTTGCACTTTGGGGCTGAGCTATATTGACTGGCCAGTGTCTGAGTAAAAATAACCCAACACAATATTTGTCCAGAACCAGATCAATCAAGGCTCACATACTAATTCACCATCCAAGTTACAAGGATTTACTCACCATGGGTACCCTTGTCATCTGCTATTCCACTACATACCACCAATCCCTAGTCCCAACCTTTCTTCCTCTTGTTTTGGGATTAATCATCAAACCAATAGCTATTGGAAAGGATATGACCATCTACTTGCTTCATGACTCTATTTATAATCTCTCTGACAGTCTAGACTGGGAAATTATACTCTCTTTATGTGGTATAATCTAGATTCCTATTAAAAATATAAACTGTCTTATTTTTCTCTTTATGTTATTAAATATAATATGTTATATTTAATAAATGCTTGTTTGAGCAATGTCAACTACAATACTACTGGACAACTATTTTTATTTATAATTTTAAAAATATTTTTCCATGTTTATATGATTAATTTTCTTTCTTTCCTCCCCTCCCAGAGCCAACAAGCAATTCCACTGGTTTGTGCAAATGTTATCACTTGATACCTATTTCCATATTATTCATCTTTGCTATAGGGCGATCCTTTAAAGCCTAAACCCCAAATCACATACCCATATATACATATGATAAGTGATAAGTCATAAATTTTTCTTTAGTGTTTTCTACTCCCACAGTTCTTTCTCTTAATGTGGATAGCATTCTTTCTAATTAGTTTGTCAGGAGTGTCCTGGATTGTTGCATTGCTACTATAGCAAATGGATAACTATCTTATGTCTACAATAAAAATCATCTAATTCATAGAGTCACAGAATATTAGACCTGAAGAAGACCTTCAAGATTAATTATCAAATAAGTCACTGGAAGTATATTGACTTGCCCAAGGTCATACCATCTGTAAGTGGTAGAGTCAAGATCCAAACCCCATTCCCTAAATCTTGAACCCTACTCTGGAGTTCTTTTTACTATTCCATTGATCCAACTGTAGAGAAAATGAGAAAAGAGGGAAGAAGTATGGATAGGGTAGGGTTCATTCCCATTACTTCTGCATCTTTCCCTCATTTCCTTTGACAAAGCTTAGGACAAATTCCTCCTATTTAAGGCCTTTCTTGATCTTCTCCTTCATGAAATTACCTTGTATAGGTTCATGCCATCTCCTCCTATTAGACTATATAATAGACTTTTATTTTTGTCCTAGTATCTTACACTTAAAAAATAGTTGATGATTGGGTGAAAGGATATTTTTTCATTGACAAAAATATCAAATATTTTATGTAATCATCTTAACTGCATTAAAAAAACTAACTTCGTTTTTCTACTGCATTCTTTTAAAAGTTTTTTCTCAGATTAACATAAATCATTCCCTCTCCTTCAAATTACTAGGAAAAGATCAATTTCTTGCTAATCCTACCCACTTGCATTAAGTTTCAGCTTCATAGAGTAACATTTAAGGACAAGTTACACCAGCAATGAAGTATTTTTTAATTACATTATGTAACTGTAAAATTCTTTCCAATGTCACAGTAACTACTTTAGTCAGTCCCTAATCGCCTTGCTCAGTCTACAATAAAAACCTGGTAACCAGACTCTCCAAGCTGTCCTTTACAGATAGAAGTTATTCTTTAAAAACTGTGTGGCTGTCTCCAACTAAATAAAGCTGAATTTCTTAGCACATATTTATAAAAATCTTTCTCACTAAACTCTTATTTATAGTTAAAAAGAGCAAATATTTGCCAACTGCTAATCATTTGCAAGAAATTATGTGGAAAGGGGGAGTTGGAATGATGACTGATGGTTTACCTCAAGGAGTTTATGATCTTAATAAGGGAGAGATCATATATAAATAACTATAATAATACAAGGGGAAAAATAAGGCAAATCACAGAAGCCCAAAACTGTTCCTAGATTATTACATCCCAATAGTAAGCTTTCATAGTATCTTGCCCAGAACCAGATGATCAGTACCTCCCAGACATGTCCAAACCATGACACCATGTAGACATTTGGCTGACTCTAGTTCATATGCCAAGCACTGTAGTATCTAGAGTGTTTACTAAGTGCTTGTTCCATTCATTCAAGTGCTATGAAGGTTTCAAAGGAAGGGAAAGACTATAGCAGTTGGTAGGGAAAGCAGGAAAGGTTTTATTGAGTAGTCACACTTATAATACTCTTAGAAGTATTATAATAAGGATATATAGGGGCAGCTGGGTAGCTCAGTGGATTGAGAGCCAGACCTAGAGACGGGAGGTCCTAGGTTCAAATCTGGCCTCAGACACTTCTCAGCTGTGTGACCCTGGGCAAGTCACTTGACCCCCACTGCCCACCCTTACCACTCTTCCACCTGGGAGCCAATACATAGAAGTTAAGGGTTTAAAAAAAAAAAAAAAAGGATGTATAGGTTTTCAAAAGATTTACACATTCCAGAGCAAGGAACACCAGATTCAAAGGCACCTAGGAAAGCATCCATACTAGAAGGGGGCATAGCACATCAACCAATCGATCAATATTTATTAAGCATCTACTATGCCTCACAGTAGACCAGTTTCAAGTCTTCCGCCTGAATGACTCCATTTTCTCTTTTGTGATTTGGATAAAAGTCAAAACTCCTCTTCACAAGAAAACTAATTTGTCATAGATTGAAGAATTGGATGACATGGAGCTCCTTTCATCCCAGAGAGAGCAACAAGAAGACAATGCCTGGGCTACAAAACTGACTATAAAAGTTTTACCATTACTGTATATATAATGCGAATGGCTGTGCTTCTTAGGCACCTCAGGCTAAATCATCTTCTCTATTCACAACAGGCAAAGTGCATTATTATTTATAGATGCTTGTACTTTGGGGTGCATCTCTGTGGTGGCTATTGGATTCCCATTATTTTTATATAAGTGAATTCCAATTATAAAATATAGGAGGAAGACCTGGAGGAATGTAGGTTAGGATTTTCACAATTAGTATTTATTCTTGTCAATGGGTCCCATTAGCCACATGCAAACATCTTTAGCAGTTGCTTTACTTTTCTTTGGTATGACTCTTAAACCTTAAAACTATCCATTTTGATAAACATGTATACTTTTAACAGTGAAAAAAATAGTAGTAGAATATGTTTAAAAGGTCCCCTTTCTTGCCAATGAAAAGGTGAATATGCCAATATTTTTTCCAGCATTACTACATATATTCTAGTCTTTATAGCAAGGGACTGTTGCTTTGTCCTAATAGGCCTAATTTTCATCACAGGCATTTGGGGACATTTTCTGGGTCTGTTTTCTCCATCAGACTACCATGATGAAAAGCAGGAGCACAGGAGTATAGGGAAAGAAGTGAGGCTGGGTTTGAGAAGTGAAACTTGTTCAGGCAGGCAGAAAAAGGCTGTCGTCACCCATAAGGAAAGAGGGCAGGGAATAAGGGTCCAAGCAGTTGAGGACAATAATTTGACCTTTATACCATTCTCTGTAGTTTATAAAGCAATTTCTTCATAACCTCCCTCTGAGCAAGATGTTAAAAATATCATTCCAGGGGAAACTGAAACTGAAGCAGATTAAATGATCCAGTTTGGCTTGTACAGCTAGCAAAGATTTTCTGACTAGTGATCTTTCCAAGAGGCCACAAAGCAAGTAACTGGCTAGAGGTGGGACTCATCTTAATCAAGGCAAGAGGGCCCTCTCTGGGTACTTCTACATACATTCCAATAAACCTGCATAGATTTTTGTTGAAACAGTATGTGACACAAACTGCTTTATGCTTGTAATATAATATGATTTGCTGAATTCTTTATGTACACATGTGTAAGTACTCCAAGAAACATCTTAAGTAAGGAAAACATTTTCAAAGGAAACAAAGCATACCCTGTCACATCTATAAATTAGTTCCATTGTAAAATGAGCCAAGAAAACCTCACCGGGCTTGCCAGTGCAGGATACACATAATGAACTGTGGTGTGTGTGTTTTTCCAGGATATCACATGGTGAATCAGTAACAACTTTTCCTGTTTTTCCTTTCTCACTATCATCTTCCTCTTAAATTCCTTCCCCTGCCCTTCCCCCTCCCCCCAACAATACACACTGTACTCTGATCTCTCAAAGTCAATGTAATCCCAGAACACTCCTAAATCTGTTACCATTTTTTCTCCTACTTAATGTTAATAGAAGTCTTCTTTAAATGCATTTGAACCCCAGGTAAAATATTCCTTTTACCACTGCAGGTCAGTACATGTTTTGCAACTTAGTTTTAAGACTTGCTTGAGACCAAGAGATAAAGTATCTTGTCCTGGAGCTGTCTTCTGGAACAGGTCAGAAGCAGGATTAGAACCCAAGTATTCCTTACTCTGAGGAGAAGGGAAGGGAAGGGAAAGGAAGGGAAGAGAAAGAAAGGGACAAAGAGAGAGAAGGGAAGGAGAGAAGAAAAAGGTTATAGGAATTATAGATAGCACAAAAAGAATAGAAAGAGTATGAATTTGGAGTCAGAAGACTTGAGATCAAATCCTGGCTCTGTCACCACTTTAGGCAACCAGTTACTTAGTCTCTCCAGGCTTCAGTTACCTATCTGTAAAAAAACAAAAAACAAAAAACAAAAAAAAACAAACCAGCATTCAGACTAAATTACCTCTAACTTTTCTTCTAGCTCCAAATTTATCATTCCAGAAAAATAAGTTTATACAACAAATGTTTTACATTAAAGTAAGACTAACAATATCATAAATATTTGATGTCCTAGAATTTAGGAGTCTTAACAAAACTGCATCAAAACTTTCTAATGCATTTCCCTGCACCCATATGCATCCTATTATAGATTATATGAGAACTGGGTTAGGGAGGATGAGATAATAGTAGCTTTTTCTCCACCACATCAGGGTTTAAACTTCCTGGGATGCAAAGGATGGCTTCTCGAAACTTACCTCAACTAATTACAGGGTTCCCCCCCCCCATCAAATTCCAAAATTCATAGGTAGGAATGGTAAGAATGGCAACAATAATTAAGTCTTTACCCTGATTCTGTCAAGTGAACTTTGCTCAGTGAGGTGCCCTTCACCCAACACCCAATTTTCTGTCTACAGTGGAATCCAAACGCCAGGTCCTCAATACCTTTGCTAGGCAATCCAGGCTTGTTATGGGGATTTGGACATAATAGTAAGAAAAAGTAGAGCCTAAGGCAGTATTCTCCAACCTTTCCCCTTCCTTGACATGCCTAAAAAAACCCCAGCAATATTCAAGGTGCACCTTCTCAAAGAAGTCAGGGAGAAAATATACAAGTAAGAAATTGCCCCATTTTCATCAACAAAAATTAATATTGGACAGTATCTAAAAAAACGGTGGGAAAGGCTTTGGAAAAAAATTACTGTTGATCATAATAAAAAAAGGATAGAAGACTTCCACACAGAGAACCAGGGAATGATAATAACTATAGTAGCCACAGGTGGGGTGATAAAACAACTCTTCCATTATTGTGGGAGGGAACCATATACTATGCTATGCTATCTTTTAAGTAATGAATAAGCTGTAAGACAGGGTTCTAACAGATTACTGGCACTGTGAGAATCATGATGTGACCAGAGAAAAGCAGTGGAGTCAGTGGTGGGACCAGGAAACATATTTGAGCTCTATTGGCATCCACCTTCCTGGCTTTACCAGTGGGAGGGGGGTGTCCACAGCAGAGATTTACAACTCTGAAGCTGAGGGGATTGGGGGGAGATAGGTCTTTTGCACAGTAATGAGAATCTTGCAGGCTTAAACTGGTGCATCCTTTAGAGACGCATGGACTAAACTGAGTTTAGTCAAGTACAACCCACAAGTGAAGATGATGGAATTCACTTAAAAGAAGAGCAAGCTTTATGGTTAGGAATAAATACCAAAATAAAACTGAAAGGGACAAGACAAAAATTCTCAAATTAAGTTTAGCTGAAGAACATGGTCAGAATATTCTGGCATTCCTTTTTACAAATTATTTTTATTATTTACTTTTTGTGTTCATTTTATTATAATTTATAATATTTTTATAGAAACCATTTCTATATAAATTAATATAACCTGTTGTTATTATTATTTACTTTTTAATTTATTATTTTTACCTTATTTCTTATTTCTCTAATATGGAAAGGAGCACCTTCTATGAAGCACCAACTATGTGCCAGACACTATCCTAAGCACCTTACAAATATCATCTCATTTGTGCCTCTGGGGTCTTTTCAGTTTCTCCACAAGGCAATGCTTTCCTTTGTTTCAACAGTGACAGTTATTTACCAATCAGAGAAATGACACCTGGCATCCATAATTAAATGTATACCCTTAACTAAATAACTGAAATTTGTAGTGTTTTAAAGTTTGTAAAAACCCTTTCTTATATACATACCATATCCTCACATTACCTGTGAAGCAGGTACCTGCCCATTTTACAGATAAGGAAATTGAGGTTAAGTGACTTGCTCAAAGGCAACAAAAGAGTATCAGAGGTAGATTCAAACATTGTCTCTCCCACTAAGTACTTTTTCCATTCTACCAAGGTGACGGATTCTAACTATATTAAAAGTTTTAAGGATAATTAAAATCACAAAAGGCAATATGGCTTAACAGATGACCTGGATTTCAAGTCTCACCTCTGATATATACTGGCTGTATGACCCTAGTGCTCTAGGCAACTGTCTTAAAACTGTTAAGTTGCAGAAGGTAATGACCTGCATTGGGGTAAGGAATTTTCTCACCAGAGAGTTCCCTAAGCCAAGGGTAACATTGGTCTAATCCCTATCCATATAAAATTGCAAATACCCAAAGGGCAATGGGAAAAATACATAAATAGATGTAGCATATTACTAACAATAACCTGCACGCATTCAGCCTGAGAATAAAGGATCTAAGTTCAAATTCTACCTTTGCCATTTACTAGCTGAAATCCTGGGCTAGTCATACGGTCTCTCTGGACCTTGTTTTCCTCATCTGCAAATGAAGAAGTTGGACTAGATGGCCCTTAGATTATTCCCTTTTAATTCTAGAGCTATAATAAATACCTGGTAGCATAAAAGATAATACTTTGGATACTCGTCACTAAAAAAGTAAGTTGGCAAGTTACCATATTGAGAATGAATACCAAAATATTTATGGGCAGCTCAAGTAGCATACTGGCACTCTAAGATACTAAAATAACAAGAGGAAAGGCTCTAGGACAGGGGTCGGCAACGTATGGCTCTTTCTGCAGGAGCCATAAAGTCCATTTTTTTTTCAGGCGCTGTTACAGGAGCGCGCACTGTGAGCACTATACGGCTCTCATGAAGTTACATTTTAAAAAATGTGGCATTTACAGCTCTCACGGCCAAAAAGGTTGCCGACCCCTGCTCTAGGGCATTGGAAGAATTTACAAGAAGCCATGAACAAAGAGTTCTATATGGTGAGAAACCAAGGACAGGGTTTGCTATCTTATCTGGATAGGTGAAGAGAGTGGTCATCCAACAACACCAATGAAATCACAAAGCTACCAAAGAACCAAAATAATTTTAGGTTTGAAACTTCCTGCTAGTCACACAGCAAAAGAAAAAAAAACCTGCAATTTTAGTCAAAAGGTTAATTTTGAAAAAAAAAAAAACCAAAACCATGAAATACACAGTTCCTTATTTGTTATATTGAAGGAAGAAAATGGATGAGACTTTTAGTCATGTGACAATTTTTAGCTACTACTGGAGTGCATATGAAAATTCTGGTTAAATGGTATTGTAAGGGAGCTTGTCACTCAAATATAGAAAAGTATTCTTCTTAGATCAGGCATATTGTTTTCTAATTCATTTTTATCAGTGAAGAAATAGCAGGCTCCTTTTCCTCCAAAAAATTTTATAAGATGATTGATCACAAAGACTTAGATGGAATGCTTAGAACTGTATCTTTTTTTCAATTATCTTCTTTATTTTGATACTTACAAGGACCTGAGATTTCATCAAGTGGGAATATACAATCACAAGAACTGAAAAAAGAAAATAAGGATTGCCTTCATTTCCAGTGGCACAACAAAATAAGCAAGAGGGCAAATGCTATGCTAACCTTCAGTACCACTGAATATTACTCAGAAATAACATTTGGCTTTTTAAATCCAGTCTGACAAATGGTTGTAAAAATGAGTCTTTCCCATGTAGATTGGAAAATTTCAGTACCATCTAATTTTCATGAAGTCTAAAAACCAGAAGCAATAATAATATTTACAAAGAGAGAGTACTTCAGATGTTTCCAAGTTGTAATTTCTGCCATGCAGGTATCACTCTATTAAAATAAGCTGGTAAAGCTGGAAAATGTACATGATAACATGTGCTGGAAAGCCCAGAAGGTTAAACACACATATATACAGTTTTTGCTCTTCTGTAATATGTAATTATTAAAATATGAAGGTCATAAATGCAGGGAAGGATCCTTCCAAAACAAATATTTTCTTACAAGATTTTTTTCTGTCAGTAAAACATACAGGTTGGTACACAACATAAAAAGTTTTTCAGAGCATAGGTTAAGAGGAGAATTATATATTTAAATTGAAATATGTATCATGAAATAACTTAGTATTACCATTATTACCAAAATTACCATTTTAAGGTGAACAAAGTACTTCTACCTAATAACCCATGAGACAACAAATATTATCCAGAATTTAAAAGATAAAGGAAGAGACTCATAGAGATGAAGACCCATCCATTCTCAGGCAACTAGCATTTGAGCTGGTATTCCAACCCATGTTCTTGACTCACAAAACCAAAGCACTTCAGAGGAAGAAGGTACCTCCAAGATTATTAACTCCAAGCCATTGCTTAACAAGGATCCATTCTGCAATATACTGGACAACTGGTCATTAAGCCACTGATTGAAGACTTCCAATGGGGTTTGCCAGAGCAGCCCATCTAATTTCTGGGTGGTTCTACTTATTAGGAAGTTTCTCCTTATATCATATTCGAATCTGCCTCTTTGCCACTTTCTTCTCTCTTTTCTCAGAGACCAAAGAGAACAAATCTAATCCCTCTTCCCCTTGACACTGGATATCATTCCCTCTTACTTGTACCCCCATTCCTCTCCAGACTAAACAAACTTAGTTTCTCAAATGATGCTCAAATCATCTCAAAGCCCTCTGTCAGCCCCTTCCTATGAATGTTCTCCATATTATCATGTCCTTCCTCCAATGTGGCATCCTGAACTGAACACATTATTCCAAATGAGTTCTGACCTAGGCAGAGTAGAGAGGACTCTCAGTACAGGTTACCAACAGCTTGCTCTCAGAAGCTATACATCTTAATGTACCCAAAATCACATTTCCTTTTTTGGCTCCCATTTTATACTACTGACTCATTAGGAATATCATTCACTAAAATCCCCAGAACATTTTTCTAACAAATGTTTGTGTAGTCAAATTGTTCTCTCTTCTTATACCTTATGGAGTTGATTTCTTGAACCTATAAGTCTAGATGCATCATTATTAAATTTCATCCTCGCATTCAGTTCAACATTCTATAGCCTGCCAAGACCTTTTTAAAAACTAATTGTTATTCCAAGCATTTGCTACACTTAGTAGTTTTGTGCCACATGTAAATTTAATGAACATATCAATGCCAATGGCTGTCTTTGTCCAAATTGCTAATAAAAAATATTAACCAGAACAAGCCTAAGATCACTAGGGCATTCCACTAGAGACCAGATCCTCCTTCCAAGCTGACAATGAAATATTATTGACTACACAGGGAATATTGTTATTTAATCATCAGTTAAGATGAAGGTTCACTTATCTCTACTTTTTCCACAAGAATAAAATGAGAAACTTTTTTAGCAAATGCATGGCTAAAACTAAAGATGGAGTATTTCTATTTATCAGTGGATAAAGAATGTCAAGAATGGAAATGAGGTAAGTCAGTCAATGAAGTCATGCTGACTTTTTGTGATCATTGTTTCCTTGCTAAATAATCTCTATTTGTTGCTGCTATTCTTGCCAAGTCATTTTAGTTGTGTCCAATTCTTCATGACCCCATCTGGTGTTTTCTAGGCAAGATACTGGAGTCTACCACTTCCTTCTCCAACTCATTTTACAATTGAGAAAACTGAGGCAAACAGGGTTAGTTGACTTGCCCAGGGTCACAACAGCTTTAAATGTCTAAGGCTGTTTTTTGAATTCAGGTCTTCCTGAATCCAGGCCCAGGGCTCTATCCAATGTGTTGCCTTGCTGCCCCTAAAATGGTCTCTAACCATCCTTTAATTACATATGTTAGAATTTTGCCAGAAATTGAAGTCAAACTCACAGACCTATACTTTGAAGATTCCTCCCCCAGTTCCTCTCTGAAAATTAAGATATGTTTTTCACCAGTTCTATAGTATCTTTCTCCTGTCCTAATTTTACAAGTATCACCAATGACTGGGATGATCCCACATGGTAGTTCTTTGGGTACTCTGATATGTATTATATAATGTATTATAGCATTTTATAAACATTAGAATACCATAAAAATAGCATCTTTTGTTAGGTACCAAAAAGTCCCCTAAATTCAGAAGAATGGAATATCAAAAATTTTCTGATGAGTTGGAATCAAAGTAAATTTACTTTTCCCGGTTGTTTTTGCTTTGCATGAGGTAAATACTAATCATAGAGAAACATGACTCATGCTGAAAAGCTGTTATATTAACTATGACTTATTTAATTGTTGTGCCTATCTTAAATAAAATGACTAAATGTATTGACCAAATTAACTCAGCGATTAATTACTAACTAGGATCACTGCTCGAGAATGAAACTATGATAATGAATGACAGAAACAAAGCAGTGCTTCCCAACTCTGCCTAATTGTTATTTATAAGTCTACCCTATCCTCCCAAGACATGCACAGATTTTTAAATTTTTAAAATTTAAATTAGCATATTCATTCTCATTGCCAAAGAATGAAATTAAAATAAATTAAAATATTTTAAAATATTATTTTACCCATATTTCATCCTTTTCATTCCTATTTTATATAAATTTTATAATGTTCACAATATAGTAGTACAATAGAGCATGTATCTACTTTATAAATAAACATACACATATTGAAGGTGCATGTTCAAAAGCTTTACTGATAGGACTGTAGGATCAAAAAAATGTAGAGACCATTGTATTTTACCACCTCTGATTCTATTAGAATAAAAAGTCTAGGTTCTTGTAATTTTTTAAAAATAAAAACATCTGAAAATTGCCTATTCATGTCCCTTGCCCATTTATCGACTGGAGAATGGCTTGATTTTTTGTACAATTGATTTAGCTCCTTGTATATTTGAGTAATTAGCCCTTTGCCTGAGTTTTTTGTTATAAAGATTTTCTCCCAGTTTGTTGTTTCCCTTCTGATTTTAGTTGCATTGTTTTTGTTTGTACAAATTTTAATTTAATGTAATCAAAATGATTTATTTTACATTTTGTAATTTTTTCTAATTTTTGCTTGGTTTTAAAATCTTTCCTTTCCCAGAGAACTGACAAGTATACTATTCTATGCTTGCCTAATTTTCTTATAATTTCCTTCTTTATATTCAAGTCATTCACGCACTCTGAATTTATCTTGGTGTAGGGTGTGAGATGTTGATCTAAACCTAATCTCTCCCATATTGTTTTCCAATTTTCACAGCAGTTTTTGTCAAATAGTGGATTTCTGTTCCAAAAGTTGGGCTCTTTGGATTTATCATAGACAGTCTTGCTGACATCACTTACCCCAAGTCTATTCCACTGATCCTCCCATCTGTCTCTTAGCCAGTACCATATTGTTTTGATGACCGCCACTTTATAGTATAGTTTAATATCTGGTACTGCTAGGCCACCTTCCTTCACATTTTTTTTCATGTACAAAAATATTTAGAGCTGCGCTCTTTGTGGTGGCAAAAAACTGGAAAACGAGGGTGTGCCCGTCAATTGGGGAACAGCTGAACAAATTGTGGTATATGCTGGTGATGGAATACTATTGTGCTCAAAGTTATAATGAACTGGAGGAATTCCATGTGAACTGGAATGACCTCCAGGAACTGATGCAGAATGAAAGGAGCAGAGCCAGAAGAACATTGTATACAGAGACTGACACACTGTGGTAAAATAGAATGTAATGGACTTCTGTACTAGCAGCAATGCAATGACACAGGACAATTCTGAGGGATATATGGAAAAGAACGCTACCCACATTCAAAGGAAGAACTACAGGAGTGGAAACACAGAAGAAAATCAACTGCTTGAACACATGGGTTGATGCAGACACAATTTGGGACATAGACTCTAAATGACCACCCTAGAACAATTACTAATAATATGGAAATAGGTCTTGATCGATGACACTTGAAGAAACCAGTGGAAATGCATGTTGGCTGTGGGGGATTGAGGGGTGGAGGGAGAGAAAGAAAAAACATGAATCATATAACCATGGGAAAATTTTTTCTAAAAAATAAAAATAAAAATAAAAACATCATATATACTTTATTGGCTCTTCCCTAATAGAAGAAACTTCATCCCTATCCAGGATATCTTTAAGATGTTACCAAAAACACAACTAATCAAAAGGCAAAATTTGCCTCTGATATTTATACCACTTATGCAGTTATTTCACCTCTCTAGTACTGCCTCAGTTTCTTCATCCATAAAAGGCAGAGGTTGGGCTAGATGGCCCCTGAAGTCCCTTCCAGTTCTAGATCTATAAACCACTACTTATTAAACCCTTACTTTGTGTCACAGACACTGGGGATACAAGGACAAAATTTATATCCTTAGTTCCTAGCACAATACTTGGCCCATAGATGTCATTTAATAAATATTTACTGGTTAATTAAATAGTCTTTACTTTCCAGAAACTTACATTTTACTGAAAGGGAAACTAATAACGCAAGTAGGCAAAATATGTACTGGGTGAATTGAGGGGGATGGGTAGTACTAAGGGTCTGGGAAAAAGCATCCTTTAAAAGGTAGGACTGCAGCTGAATTGTGAAGGAGCCAGAGTAGACAATCTAAAAGGTGCAAATAAGGAAGGAAAGCATTCGGGCATGGAGGACAGCTACTACAAAAGAATGGTGGAAAATGGTATGCTATGTATGCTGAAATAGGTCAACTTGTTTGGAACAGCAAGTTCATAGGAAGAAGATGAAATCAACATTGAATCAGAAGCAGACAGGAAAGGACTAAATGCCAAACAGAGGAGTTTAAATTTTATTCTAGAGGCAAAAGGGAGACAATTAAGCTTCTTGAAGAGAGGAGTGACCTGAACTTTAGGAATATCAATGTGGCAGCTGGGTAGAGAAAAGACAGGGTGGGAGGGTAAAGATCCATTAAAAGGCAGTTGAGAGGTGGTTTTATGAGTAAAGAGATGGGGATAGCTTCAAGAGATATTGATGAAGAAGAACCTAGCAACTACTTCCATATGGTAGGGAGAGAGGGAAGAGCTGGAGGATGGCTTTAAAGTTGAAGACCTCAACAACTAGGAGGATGGTGCACATAGCACACTTATTAATAAATTCCTGTTAATCTGACTCAACAAAAACAGAGAAGCTAATTATCATCAATACAATGGATCCAGGACAATTCTGAGGGACTTATGACAAAAAATGCTACCCACCTCCAGAAAAAGAACTGTTGGAGTCAGAATGCAGATAAAAGCATACAATCTTTCAATTGTTTATTTGGGTTTATGTTTTGGGGTCCTGGTTTTATTAGATTACTCACAAAAATGAAAAATATGGAAATGTGTTTTGCTTGATAATACATGTATAAACCAGACCAAATCGCCTGTCAGCACCAGGAAGAGGGAGGGAGATAAGTTCAATCATATAACTTAGGAAAACTTGTATGGAAATTTGTTATTACATGTAATTGGTTTAAAAAAATTAAAATAAAATAAAAATAGAGAAGCTAGGGAAAAAGGGTGGATTTTGAGGAAAAACCCTGGTTTCAATTTGTGGCATGTTGAATTTGAGATGCACAGCAGGACTGACCTCTGGAAGGAGATGGGGAATACAGATTTGAGAATTATCTATAGTTCTGTTACACAACTATTAAGTATACCATGATAAATGAACCCATGAAAGTTGATAAGACTGAAAGTAGCGGGGGGAAAAAAGAGCACAAGAGTCAGTCACAGGATATACTCAAATGTAAAAGGGAAGACATGGACGATGAACATTCAAGACACAGGAAGAGAACAGGAAGAGAGCAATGCCAGAAAAATCCAAGAAAAAGAGAGTATCCAAGAATAGTAAATGGCCATTTTTTTCAAGAGTTAGAAAAAAGGTCAAGAAGGATAAATGGGAAAACCGCCATTAGTTGTAACAATTAAAGATGGTGCCTGAAATTGCTATTGCCAAAGACAAGGGAAGGAATGGTTTCTGGGATTCAAGAGCTTGGGAATTTGGTAGGGTGTAAGCAATAGAGGCACCAACAGTAGATATTTTTTTCCCTAGGAGTTTGGCTTTGAAGGTATGGCAGACTCAAGTGAAGGATTTTTAAGGATAGGGGAGGACCAGGCACCTTTGTAAGCAGTAAAGAAGAGTGGATAAGAAGAAATTGAAAATTACAGAGAGAAGAGATGAGATCAAGAGTACTTGGCTGGAAGAAGAACCACCTTTTCTTCTAAGACTGGAACAAAGGAAAGGAGCATAGGAAAAGATATTGAGGATCTCTGACGTGTGGAACTGGTGAAAACTCCTGATGGATGATCTCAATGTTCTCTGTAAAGTATGAATCAAAGTACTCTGCTGGAGTCAGATAAGGAGTAGTTTAGATAGAAAGTCAATCAGGGAATAGTAATAGTATTGCCATTCATCAGTGAGGTTCTACTGAAAATAGATGCCAAATCTGTAGAGAAGGCAAATGATGGATGCAATCCACTGTGTAAGGTTTGGAAGGGAATGAGCACTGATAAGACAAGAAAAACAAAGAATTTTAGAGTAGAGGGCAGCATAAAGTTGAAATGGATAACTATAAAATCAAGACTGAGGCTAGAGCTAGGTGGCTTAGTGGACACAGGGCTTTCCAGTCAGGAAGACCAGAGTTCAAATCCATCTTCACACTCACTAGCTGCACAACCTTGCCTTAATTCACTGGAAAGGAAATGGCAAACTATTTCAACATCTTTGCCATGAAAACCCTAAATGGGGTCATAGAGTCTGATACTCCCAAACAACAATATCAAGACTCTAAGAAAGGTGAGAGGCAAAAGACAGGATAATGGATTGGGAAAACAAAATGGAGACAAAAATAGGTACAGAGGATCATAGATTTGGAACTGGAGGAAACATCTAGTTCAACCCCCTCATTTTAAAAAGAGGAAAAATGAGGAACAGAGCACTGATTTGCCTACTATCAACACAACTATTAAATAAGAGTGAGGATTTGAACCCAAGTGCTCCAAATCTTATTTTAATAAGTTTTAATAACCAATGAGAACACACATTATGCTACTGAGGTTGTAGCAACTTAGGAAAATTGTTTCTTCTAACTTGATCACAAATTTGCAAAATTGCAAAATGTTAAATATTGCAAAATTTGCAAAATATTAAAGAATAAAAACTGAACACAGATAACCCAATGATGACCAAATAGTTTCTAATATCATTTAATTTGTCAGGTGCTCATAATTCTCTACAAGGTATAAAAAAGGTTGTAATTTGATAATAGCATAACCGAGTCGCTGTGGTTCTATAAAACTAGAAAAAAGACTTATCTTGTTCTCAAAGTAATTATTATGTGGCAATTTTTTGGAGTTGTGATTTAAATCATAGATGTTGAAGAATAATTATGAATCATATAATTAAGTTACCAAGCAGGATGTGGCTGAGAAGAAAATCATTCACAGCACCCTAAGACTGTCGTAATTAAAAATAGTATTATCTTTAAAATTAAGGGCAGATCAAAATCTTCTTTTACAAGATATTTGCTGCTAAAGACCAGAGGTCTAGACCGGTTTCTATAATTGTTTATTGACTTAATCAGTCACATCTCTTAGGCATTCAGTTTTCTCTTCTGTAAAATTAGCAAACTAGACTAGATTTCTAAAGTAGTAGCTACTACATCTGATAGGAGTTTCAGGCATTAGAAACTATTTAAGGGATACAGTAGGGGGGAAACTCTCAAATCAAATTAAACTGTAAACTCTTTAAGAACAGGGACTAAGATTTGCTTTTGTTTGTTTGATCTTTCTTTGCAATCCCCGCCCCCTTAAGGCACAAGTACAGCACATAGTAGGTATTTAATACTAACTAACAAATGAAGATTGTAAATAAAGACAAGTCATGCTTTTTGTCTTGTCTTATTTTATTTTTCTCCTTAATTCGCTAGTAAAACTTTAAAAATCAATCTAAAGGAAGGAGTGTCAAAAGGAAAAATCCAGAAAGATTTAGATTTTGAAAATCCAGGTAGGCTGTTTCCAATCATCCAGGGATGTTTCTTCATAACTCAGTCTGGATCTAAGGGCAATTCTAATAGAGAAATTTCCTGTTTTTAGTAACAGAAACATCTCTGAAATAGATTGGCCACTATATCTTACTGATCTGTCTAACACTATAAATCAATCTTCATGAATCTATTAAAAAATTTTTTAATCTGTTGTGATTTTTCAACTTTAATGTAGAATTGTAACCAATTGCTTACAATCAGAAAACAAGGGCTTTTAATCTGGGCTTAGAGAACTTTGAAATATTTTGACAATGGTTCTCCTTCTTAGTCTTAAGTATTTTATACATTTAAAAAATAATATTTAGAGATGGGATCCAGAGGCTTCTTCAGACTACCAGAGGCCCATTGGCATAAGTTTTAGAACTTCCTGCTCTAGAAGCCCATTAGAAAGGTTTAAAACCTCAGATTTCTCTTAAAAGTTGGGATTCCATAATGAACTGGAGGAATTTCATGTGAATTGGAATAACCTCCAGGAATTGATGCAGAGCGAAAGGAGCAGAACCAGGAGAACCTTGTACACAGAGATGGATACACTGTGGTAAAAATCAAATATAATGTACTTCTCTACTAGCAGTAATGCAATAATCCAGGGCCACTGTGAGGGAATTATGAGAAAGAATGCTATTTGCATTCAGAGGAAGAACTGTGGAAGTAGAAACACAGAAGAAAAACAACTGCTTGATCATATGGGTGGATGGGGATATAATCAGGGATATTGACTCAAAATGAACACTCCAATGCAAATATCAATAATATAGAAATTGGTCTTGATCAATGACACATATAAAACCCAGTGGAATTGCGTGTGGGCTATGGGAGGGGGTGGGAGGAGGGAAGGGATAGAACATGAATCCTATAACCATGGAGAAATGTTATAAATTAATAAATTAAATAAAAATTAAAAAAAAAAGTTGGGATTCCACGCTAGTAAGGGAGTATTTATGCCAGTCAACAAGGCTCTTAGACACTGTCCAAATAATTCAATTCAATTCCATACAATAAACAGCACCTACTATGTACCACTATATTGAGCCCTGAATTATAAATATCTTAGATGATTCCTCAACACACTCACACTCCTATATGTATCTTATATTTACATAGATGTTTGAATGTTATCTCACCCATTAGAACTGAACTCCTCGTGCTCCTAGTTGGTTGATTGTTTTTTTTCCTTTTTCTGAATCCCAGGCACAGTGCCTGGAACACAGAAGGTGCTTAATAAATGCTTGCTCATCTTTTTTTTGGGGGGGGGGACACAAAGAATTGGATTCTGAGAGGGTGATCAAAAGGGAAAAGGCTAGACAAGTTAATGTATAAGAATGTGACAGAATCCTATCATACTGTAAGAAATGATGAAGGGGATGGTTTTCAAGAAACTTGGGAAGACATATGAATTGAAGTGAAGCAAAGGGGAGCAGAAGAACCCCAAGAACAATTCATTTAATAACAACAACTTTGAATAATGTAGGACCTTTGAACCACACATCGACCAACCACAATTCCTGAGGACTCATAATGAAATATGCTACTCATCTCCTGATAGTAAGTGATAAGACTCAAGAATGCAGATTCAGGCATTTGGGGGTGGGGGGTGGGGGGCCAGATACAGGAATTTGTTCTGTTTATACAAGTCTGTAATGGGTTTTGGTTTTCTTCCCTTTTTTTCTCAGTGGACAAGGGGGGAGAGGAAAGTAGGATAGAGAGAAGGTAGCTCTTCATGAAAATATTTGTAGAATTCTTGGTCAGCATAACTCCCAAAAACATGTGTATTCTGCCAAGGTGACACTTCCAAAACAAGGATCCTTTATCCTATTAGAAATATGTTTGTCTTTTTAAAAAAGTCAAAGAGAAAATAAAATCTCTTTTACAGCCTGGAAATAGACAACAACGTACTGCAAATTCTGCATAGATCTTTTTCTGCATCCCCGGATCACAAACTAAGGAAAATTATGTCTTTGAAGAGGTGGAATGGGTAAAGTCCACAGTGTTAAGATCGGATTGTTGCTTTTATTAGTAGTAGTATCATTACTCTCCCTTGATCTAAAAGGCAGAGAAGCCTTTTTTAAAGCATCTGTATAATATTGTTTGCAACATATAATAAATACATGCATTTTTACAGATAAATGTGTATAGTTATGTATTTAAATTTGTGTAATAGACTATATATTGTATAATATATTATAATGTTTGCCAAATGCTTTATGAATATATTTTCATTTTATAATCACAACTACCCTGGGAGGTAGGAGATAGATATCATTTTACAGATGAGAATGAGGCAGAAAATAGTTAAGTGACATGTCCAAGGTGGACAGACTTGAATTTAGGACTTTCTGACTCCAGGTTCCAAAGATATATCACTTTGACATTTTAGTTGACTCGGGGATGAAAGGCTGGGTATGGGAGTAGGTATTGAATGATATATTTGGAAATGAATGTGACAAAAAAAAAAAAAAAAAAAAAAAAAAAAAAAAAAAAAGACGTTTCATTTTAAGAAAAAAGCTCTAAAGAAAAGATTTCTGGATCAAACCTAATGTTTCATCCATCAGGAGGGTCTCTTGCATATGAATTTACAGTAGAATCCGTGCTACTGGGTGCCCGGGGACAAGAGTTAGAGCCGAGGACGCTCGAGCAGTTACTTCTCCCGGTGTCCCTAACCCCGCCTCAGCAGCTACTCACTCTCTCCTTCCCTCTCCTCCCCATCGGGGAGGTGGGGGCTGCAGACCCCGCCCCGGCTCCGCCCGGACCGGTCCGCTGGGGCTTCTTGCCTCCCTCTACTCCACAGTCCGCAGCTGTGGCGCCAAAGTTTGCGAGCACGGCAGGGGAGCTTCCCAAGCAGCGCGAAAGGACAGCGCTCTCTCTGAACTCTCCCTCCCGTCCACTCCGCTGCGCAGCGCTCGGACAGCGGCCACCTGTAGCCCCGACCCGCTTTGCCTCTTTTCAGAACTCCCTCCCCAGCCCCGCCTGTCGGGGAGGCTCAGAGGCTGGGCCCGGCTCCAGACACGTACCTGCGGGCGCCTGAGGCAGCAGCGCTGCTTCCCACTCCAGTCCCAGGATAGCAGAATTGCGGCACCTGAGCATAACCAGCCCAAGGCCGGCTGCGCTGCGGTCCCACCGCGCGCCCTTCGCCCCCAGCAGCGCTCCAGCCAGCCGCCCCATCCGGGCGGGGTGGGGCCCGATGAGGGACACGCCTACCAATGCGCGACCCTGGACCAATCAGTAGAGGCTTTTGGTGGCATGCCCCACCCGCCCAGAGGGAGAGGCTTTATTATCTCCCCGCCCACTCCTTACCTCCCCTCCCCCAGCTTGCTACTTCCCCGCAGCCCGGCCCAGGAGAGGGGCCCGGGCCGGGTACAACCTGAAGAGCAACCAAGTAAATAAAGGGGCGGAGGGAGGGGGGCAAGCACAGGGGCAAAAGGAAGAGAGTCAAGAGGAAGTGGAAGCCTAAGCCTTAACTTAAAGACTATAGAAAAAACCCTCAAAAATAAATCTTATCATTTGTTTGTAATTGTTCACCAGTCTGTAAGCAAACGCTTTTTAAAAACCAGAGCTTGGGGATGCAAAAAAAAAAAAAAAAAAAAAAAAAAATGGCTAACGACCTTCCCTGCCCTCAAGAAGCTGACAATCTAAAGGAGGAAGATATGGCATAAAAAGAAGCTAGAAAACCAGTCACCCAATGCTTCAAGTTTCCATGTGCACCAATCACAGAAGAAAGTGTAGAAAAAAGGATAATTATTAGTAATAATTGAATATTATTATCTATGACAATATATTATAGTCCCTGTTAAAATTCTGTATTTTAACGCATGTTATAATTTCAATTCAATAAACATTTATTAAGAGCCTATTATTTAGTAGACTCTGTGTTAAGCACTATTAGTATTAAAAAAAAAAAAAAAAAGAGGCAACAGACATTTCCTGCCCTCAAAGAACTCATGATCTGTCAGACAGACAACACGAAATCAAATACATACAACATAAACTATATACAAGATAAGTAGGACATAATAAAGAGGAAAGCCCTGGAATCAAGAAAAGCTGGAGAAGACTTCCTATAGGAAGAGGAATTTTAGTTGGGTCTTGAAGCCATATATATTTAGTAATAACAGTAGTAACATTTATATAGTACTTTAAAGTTTGCAAACAGTCCAGAACAGGAGTCATTAGTTTTACAGGCTTTTTGCCACCACTGACCCTCATTTTCAGCTTTTAAAAATACTTTTCCTCCTTGCTTCATTTAAAATAATGATCTTTTTCATGCTTAATACAGTCATATAAGTGACAATGGGACTTTCCTCACTGTTATTCAGATAAGTTCTCAGTAAACTGAACCAGACCACAAACAGGAAGGTTTAAAAAAAAAAAAAAAGTTCCTGGGTAAATAATTCATTGAGTCTCTTCACTTTAAAAAATATCCTATAATACCATTAGTGCTATAAGGCAAATTTAGGACATTCTTACAATTTGCTATACCTAGAAACAATTGGCCCATTATAAATTCAGTTTAAGGTATCAGTAATAGTAGAATCCCACCTAATAGACCCACCAATGAACTTTCTCTTGTACTTTAAGAGAGCTCCACAATTCTTTGAAGTTTTGGTTGAAACCATCTCTCAAAACTCTAACCACAAAACCTACAGAAGAAAGTGACAAGATCATAGAAATATCACAGTATACTGGAAAGAGCAACGAACTGAGACCTGGGACTTAAGGAAAGTACAATAGAAAGTGCTCTCAAAGGTCATTTAGCCTGACCCATTCTTGAACAAAATTCTCTTCTGGAGGGGTCATTCAACCTATGTTTTGAAGAACTTTAATAACAATTTTTTAAAAGACCTTTAGTAAGGGGGAACCCAAGACCTCTCAAAGCAGCCCATACCACATATGGATAGTTCTAATTTTTAGGAAGCTTTCTCTATCAGACCCTTTCAACTTCCACCCTTTGCTCTCAGTTCTGCTCTCTGTTACCAGGCAAAGCAGAAGTCCAATCCCTCTTTCCCATGACTGCTCTTCAAAAATCTCAAGAGAGAATCAGAGAGCTGCCTAAACCTGGTCTCTCATTCTGGTCTTGCTCCTAACTAGTATGCCCTTGGGTACCATGTTTAACCATCTGGGCCTCAGTTTTCTCCTATCTAAATGAGGAATTGGTTTACATTAGAGATATCAAACTCCAAAGCCATAATGGGCCCACAACATTTCCTGAGGGCTCCTAAATCATATTAAAATGAAATTGGGAACTATTTAGCAAAATAAATAAAAATACAATAAAACATAGATATTACATTTCAAAACTAAGTCAGTATGCAACCCACAGGGATCTGTATCTACAATTTGGCGGCTCATTTCTATTTGAGTTTGTAAACACTGGTTTAGGTAATAAAGTCCCTTCCAGATAAAGTCTTCTGACTTCTACCACTTGAGAGTTGAGTGACCTTAGACAAATAAATCACTTAATGTTTTAAGCTTCAATTTCCTCCTCAGCAAAACAACAAACACCCACTTGCTGTACCAATCTTATAGAACTGCTGTAAGGTTCAAATTATAGTGTATGTAAAAGTAACTTAAAACTGTCAAGTGTTACATGAAGAAAAGTATTATTTTATTAAATAGACATCTGTCTATTACTATTAGTAAATAGACATCTGTCATTTTTGGGAATTGATGCCATGAAAATGTACATATAAATAAAAAGTGAATTTCTGTAACATAAATTGATGTTGTCTTCTTCCCCTTCTCATTGTAAAATTGAAGCTGTGGTTGTTTTGACTGGGCTTTTTTTGAAGAGGTAAGAGGATATTTGACCCTAATATGCAATATTTTTTTAAAAGGCACTTTAAATTTGTGTAATATTTATCAGTTTGCAAAATATTTTTACATGCTTTTTTCATTTGATCCTCACAATCCTGTAAAATTAGAAAAAACAAGTGCTATCTTGATTTTGCAGAAAGTTTTAATGATTTGTAAAAGAAAAATGACAACAGAGACTACAATAGAAGTCTTCTAGGTTCTAATTTAATTAAAAAACATACGAAAAGACACCTAGGAGCCAATACACAGAAGTTAAGGATTTAAAAAAAAAACATGTGAAAAGAAACATATGAAAAGAAAATGACAACGTTCTGGTAATTAATCAAACTGCAAACGTTTACTAAGCATTTACATTGGACCAGATTCTGTGCTAAGCATTGAAGACTCAAAGAAAAAGTAAAAAAACAGTCCCTATCCTCAAGGACCTCACATTCTAATGCTAAAATACTTTGGAAAAAAAAAAAAGACATTGAAAATAAGTAGAGGAGAGCCAAGCCTAGGAACAGGAGGTCCTGGGTTCAAATGTGACCTTGGACACTTCATAGCTGTGTGATCCTGGTCACTTAACCTCCATTGCTTAACCCTTACTGCTCTTTTGTGTGAATTGGTTCCAAAATGAAAGATATGAGGAAAGAAAGAAAGGAAGGGAGGGAGGGAAGAAGAAAGGAAAAAGAAACATCGGGAAATTACAGGAGCAAAGAAGAAATTAACTTTTCAACCTATGGCTTGGGGGGACAGCTGGGTAGCTCAGTGGATTGAGAGCCAGGCCTAGAGACACGAGGTCCTAGGTTCAAATCCGGCCTCAGACACTTCCCAGCTGTGTGACCCTGGGCAAGTCACTTGACCCCCATTGCCTACCCTTGCCAATCTTCCACCTATAAGTCAATACACAGAAGTTAAGGGTTTAAAAAAAAAAAAAAATAACACCTCAACCTATGGCTTGGGGAAGAGTTCATGACTGAACATGAGATAGAGCAAATCAGAGAAGGTTAAATGAACACTTCAGATTACATGGAATTAAAAAGATTTTGCCCTCAAAAAACCCAAACAACACAGCCTTTGAGTTTTATGATGCTATAAAGATGTATATGGCAGGCTACGCAATTTTGGAGGGGCAGCTAGGTAAAGTGCTGGGCCTGGAGTCAGGAATGCATCTTTTTAAATTCAAAGCTGGCTTCAGACATTTACTAGCTGTGTGACCCTGGGCAAGTCATTTAATCCTGTTTGTCTCTGTTTTCCTCATGTGTAAAATCAGCTAAAGAAGGAAGTGGCAAACTAGTGTCTGCCAAGAAAACCCCAAATGGAGTCAGAAAGAGTCAGACATGACCAAAAACAACTGAACAACAAAAGTAATTTTTTATCCACAGCTAATCTTACTCAAATTAGAATAGTACCTATTCAAGTTACACTAATGTACACTTTAAGAGTACAAATGTAAACATACCACATTTGTCTAACGTATTAAGAGCTTTGAGAATTTGCCAGTATGTTTTTGTAAAACAAAGAACTACAACGTCATAAATACGTACAATCTTTTTACTTTGGGTCACGGGTTCAGCATTAATATGTTGGTTCATAACAATGTCTTTCTTAATATTTGACTTTTGGTTCAGTTATCTAATTTTAAAACATTTCAGTTCTCCTTTGTAATCAGGACAATAGGAATAATTTTTAATGCTAGTTATTCAGGCAGAATTTGCAACTTATGAAGTCCTCTCCTTCCATAAACAGAGTAATAATTATAAGTAGATGATATTTTATCACAAAGGGGAGGAGAATGAAGAGAAAGAAAAGGAACCCAGTTCTTTTGACTTTAAATTATTTAACTTAAGCATATAAAAATACTTAAATTCCAATCTTGGTAACTTAGATCATCCAAAGGGACCTAAAAACATTATTAATTAAACACTTACTGATGATTTTCTCTATTATCTATATACTGGTTTTGAGGGAAACAGCATGAGAATAGTAACAGAAGTATGGAACTGAGAGTCAAGAAATTTGAGTTCTAGTTCCAGTCCTGCCACTGAAGAGTAATTTATTTAATTTTCTGGGCCTTAGTTTCTTCATCTTTGAGAAGAGGAGAGTGAATTAGATTAGTAATTCCCAGTGTTTTTTGTTTGGCAAATCCCTTTGTAACAATAATCAAAAAATGTGTTGTGAATTCTCATGCTTACTGAATATAAAACTTATAATGTTCTCCAATTGTTTATTGCTTAAGGCGCCCTTAAAATTTTTTTAAGCATGAATCCCCTGGAGCATCATTGAGAAACCCCTAAATGGAACCACTGGAGTAGATGATCTCTTAAAATTTCTTTCAGCTAGAAGGAGAATTACTTTTGAAATGGTTAATAGTAAAGGCTAATTCCCAATGGAGCTGATTTTGTTTTGTGCCTTCTCATTGTACTGAGGATCAACTGAGATAGCAATTATAAAGCATTTAGTTTAGTGGCCGGCAATATAGTAGTTTATATATGAATGTTATCTTTTATTATTATTATCATCTAGTATAATATAGAGTACACAAAAATGGGGAAAATAAAGTGTCAAGACAATAAATACAAACTGAATCCAAAGGAAGATAATTCCATTGAGTTAGAATGATCAGAGAAGGCTTCATGAAGATAGCAAGATCTCAACTTGACTTTGAACAATAAGCATGATTTTGATGGGTTTGAGGTTGGCAGGGGATCATTTCAGAACTGTGATGTTAGCAATCATTTAGTACAAACTATTCATTTAAAAAAATAATAATTTTTATAGCTTTTGCTTTTCTATCACCTTCCTTTCCAAATATATTCCTCCCTCCTCCTTCTAGAAAGCCATTCTCAGCAAGAAGGAATAGACCCTGGGAAAGAGAGTGGAAAAATGGTTCAGCAAAGCTACCCAACACATCAATCTAGTTTGATAGGGCTTAACAAAGTTCTCCCACCACGCTCCCCAGTTCTCTGCAAAGAACAGTGAGAGGAGCCTTTTCTCACATTTTTGTGGATCGTTATAATTGGTTGGCCATTATAATTACTTGGCATTCCCTTTGGGGAATGGGATGTTGTTACTTTCTTCATTTTTATTGTGTATATGTTCTCTTCCTGGTTCTCATTACTTCACATGGCATCAATTCACATTAGTCTCCCCATGCTTCTCTCTTAGGTTGCATCATGTTTGTCTTTGTTTCTCTAGTACCTAGCATGGTACCTTGGAGGCACATAGCAGAAATTTAACACATGTTTTCCTAATGTCCAATTGATTTCAATTTTTTTTGAGGGACTGTGATTTCATTGGTACAATGAACTCTCAGTGAGAAAACTCCCTCTAACAATGAAAGATAAGCAACTACTCTGAAACTTCTAGTTTGATTTCTTATGGTGCAATAATAATCTGTTACATTCACATGCAAGAGTTTAAGTTATTCCTAAGTTGATGAACATCTATTTTGTTTCCACTTCTTTCTTTTGCTATAAATATCTTGGCATATCTGAGACATATCTATCTATCTATCTATCTATGTATATATATATTTATATTTGACCTTCTTGGAATAATTGTCCAACAGTGGAATCTTTAGATCAAAGGATAGGGAAATTTTAGTCACTTCCTTAGCACAATTCCAAATTGCTTTCCAGAATAGCTGGACCAATTCATAGCTCCAACATTGCATTAGTGGGCTAGTCCTTATACACCCCTTTAACAACAGCCATTTCCATCTTTTGTCTTTGCAAACTTGCTGGGAATGAGGTAAAACCTTAAGGTTGTTTTGATTTGAATTTCTCTTATTATTAATGCTTTAGGAACATTTTCATATGGTTGTTAATAATTTTCAATCCTTTTCATAAGTGCCTGATCATATCTGTTAGCCAGTTTTCCACTGGGGAACAGTTCTTGCTTTTACATATGTGTTATTTCCTTACATATTTTGGTTATCAGAAATATTTCTAGTTTTCTCATCTTAGAGTTGGGAAAACACACCTCTCTGTTTGACACTGTACCTCTCTCTGAATAGATTCAATTTGATTGAGTTGTGTTCTGGATTTGATTTTTGCTTCACAAAATTAAATCTCATAAATAAAATAAAAAACCCAGTGTGCTGCTAAATATGAAGCTGGATGAATCAGTGAAGGGACATTTTTACTCACACTGATGTTTTCCCCTGAGAATTATATGAATTCCAGATTTAATTTGACTTGAGCAGCATTAATTTATTTAAATAGGCAACATTTATAATCCCAACTGCCAGCATGAGAGTGATAAGAGTCCTACTATGTATTATGTTAAATTCAGAGAGAGAGAAAGAAGGAGGAGAAGTCTAGAATATGAAATTATTTGCTTTGATTCAGTGAAAGGAATAATTCCATCATTTGTGGGAAGGTATAAATCACCTTTAGTTTTTGTCCTGCTCGGCCATAATACAGATATCTATTTTTAAAAATACAGTGACATTTTCACTTAGTAATAATGAAAAAAAAAATCTGTATTTTGTGTTCAACTCTAGAATTATAAAGATAAAATTTGCTTCAGGTAAGTCCTCAAGCAAGTAACAAGAATTTGTTTAATTCCAACATATAGGATTATGTGCATAAAACTGGGCAGCTAGGCATTGCAGTGGATAGAGCACTGGATCTGGAATCAAGAAAACTTGAGTTCAAATCTTGGCCTCAGACACTTCCAAGCTATGTGACCCTAAACAAGTCACTTAACCCTGTTTGCCACAGTTTCCTCATCTGTAAAATAATCTAGAGAGGGAAATGGCAAACTATTCTAGTGTCTTTGCAAAGAAAACCCCAGAATCACAGGTTGGACATGACTTAAGTAGCCGAACGACAATGAGCAGTCATAAAAGCAATATTACTATTGCTATCCGCAAAATGTTTACAATCTAAATTTTAAAATAAGACATGAGGAATTGTGTAAGTTAGAGGGCCTGGGTTCAAATCCTGTTTATCATTTTACTTGTGTAACCTTGGGCAAGTCACTAAAAATTCCCTGGGCATCAGTTTCTTCTTTTATAAAATGGCCTCTGAATAGATGCACATGTATCTATTCAGAGGACATATATATGATGATTCTATTGTAGTACCCCTTTGTGTTGCTAATGAGATATGAATACCAGCTGATCAGGAAAGAAATCACCTAGTGGTTCTATACTAGTGCTCTAGGCTAAGCCTAATTTAGGCTAGCCCTCTATTAGTTCAGGTTCAATACTGGAATCAAAGGAGACACTCCTAAGTCACTTAAAGTTAACAAAAAATATCTACTTAGCCATAGCAGGAGAAAGCTATTCAACAAGGAAGGCATTCAAACCCTCTTAAGTTGATTCAGCTGGGCAGTTCACCAGCCAGGCATTTGATTGCTACACTAGCTTCTCCTGGCTACTACGTAATCAGGTTATGAGAAAGTGATGTCAATAAGCTCTAGGTCCTCTGAGTCAAAGAAACTTATTTAGGAGAATGTTTCAATAACTTTTAAGGGAAAATGGGCCAAAATTATATGAGGGGAAGGGTTAAGATATTGCTCCTACCATACCTGGATACCTTAGGGAGCAAACCTGAACCTGTGATTTACAGTAGATGCAGTGGAGGGGCTGCTAACTTAACTGGGTTCTGTACCAACAACCAGGTTTGAAGAAGTTGCAAGGAAGCTGATGTAGCCATGAGATATTCAGTGCTAAGATCCACGTTTGAAACTGGGTAAATGGAACAGGATGTATATTGGGGATGGAGGCTATATTGCTGAACTCCTTCATTACTCAATCTACAGTTTCATCAATGATTTCTGCAATTTTCCATTCTCTCTCTCTCTCTCTCTCTCTCTCTCTCTCTCTCTCTCTCTCTCTCTCTCTCTTTCTCTTTCTCTGTCTCTGTCTCTGTCTCTGTCTCTCTCTTCCTCCCTCCTTCCATATATAAAAATAAATCTAAATATAATTCAGAAAAATTCTTCTTTGACCCTCTGTCTCTGTCTTTCTCTCTGTTTCTTCCTCTCTTTCCCCACAAAGCTGCAGTACCTGATCCATGAATTTCCATTTCTTAGGAATGTTTCTTTCAGTTTACTTTGTCTTTTAAATATAACAAACATAGTTAACTACTGCATTGCCAGTCTCTGTGTATCCTTGAACAAATGCCTCCAAAATGGCCATAAGAATATGCTCAAAGAGACATAAATAGTTATAGTTCCAGTTCTGTAAAGAAATTTAATGGCAGCCATGTTAGGTCAGGAGTAATAGCCAGTTACCTGCTTAGAATGCAGAATGAACTGAGGTGGCGTAAACCTGGCATGAGCCAGGGGCAGTTGGAAATTGCCTATATAAGGAATAGACCTGAACTACTCTGGGTTCCAGTCTGGAGCTATTGGGCAAAGGAGGAATAGGGACTTAGGCAGAGCTAATTCTCTCATTACCCACAAACCAACTTCAACTACAGACTCATCCAACTGTATTCATCAACCTCAGTTCTCTGACTTATTATCAATAAGAATATCTACACAAAGAAAATCCATCATCAGCAGGACTAAGCCTTGACCTAGTGCTGGGCCACTCAGGCCTGGCCAAGCCATACAAAGATCCTTGATTAATATCATCATCTAAAGATCCAACAACTAGCTATCAACTTAGATTAACATAGGAAATCCCATTTCCCACTTTCCATTATCTACCCAGTTTCCCTTTTCCCTAAACTCTACAACAATTAAATCATCTTTCAAGAAGCCAGCTTTGCTTGCCTACTATTCTCAAAGTTCCAGTGGGAGGCTTCAGTTGTCAGAGGCCTCTGACAGCCAGGGAAAGGGTTTTACTTTCAGTATTTCCTTCAATCAAGATTTAAGGTTTAATCCGCAATCAGAACAAGTTGATTAACTAATTAGTCTTGATAGACCTAACATCCAGGTCTATTAGCTTATAGCCATTTTCATCAACTTATTAGGGTCAGTTAAGAACAAGAGTCAGTTGTGTTCCCCAGTCAGCTAATTCCTCAGTTCAGATTGCGTTTACTGTTTTGATATCTTGGGATTGGAGTAAGGAGATTCCACACATTCTCCTACAGTACCAACTATATTTGGGGTTGACCTTTTGGGATCACTACTCTATCTAGGTGACCCATTAGGATCTTATATCCCTTAATTATTATCTCAACCATTTCTAATTAGTTCCATCACAACTCCCTAGATTTTCATAACAGTACTTAGGCAGAATAATTACTCTGGTTGGGGTGCTCAAGCTGTATATATAGTTAGTGGTTTATGTGTACAATTCCTAAGGGCAAAGAGAAAAACTTGGACTCATGTATTTCTAGGCGAATGAGTTGGCAATTTGGCTAAGGAATGCTGTGACTTGCTGGCTAGTACCAGGAAGCAAGGAGGCTTGGCTACTATCCTGGGCCAGTATGAAAGGAAAATCCCTCTCCAGGAGAAGAGAAGCCAAGGGAGTGGCTTTAGAGAAAGTCATACCTAAGGGTAGAAGCTGAGGGAGTTGGCTAAAAGGATTACTGCCTCTTACTTAGGAGTTGAAGCAAATAAGGAGTGACTATCCTGCTTGCTTGGCACAGTAAAACACCATTCCTCCAGGCTAGTCTGTTATTCCATCAATGTTGGTAATCTAGGTCATAACCCTATGCAACCTAGTGATTCTGATGTAAGTCACCATCCAAAACCCATTCCCTATTCCCATTGCCCGATTCCTTAGTCCCACCCTCTTCAACCTTTCTACTCCAAAGTTCAAACTAAATACACCTTGTCCTTCCATTGTGCCCTCTGAAATGCCTAAACAAACTTCCCTTTTATTCTAAACCTTTTCCTCTCTCATTCCTTCCATCCTCTAGTTACCACTTGGGCTCCTTTGTATCTGATACATCCTCCCTGGACAGTCTTTCCAGTACTGCTGCACCTTTACTAATTTAGCTCACCAATTGAGGCAGGGAAGTTAGAATACTCCTTGATCTCCATAGCCACTTCCAGGTTCTCTCCCTATCTTCATCAGTCAGTCACCTTTCCTCCTTTGAGGTTGATCTCTACTGCGCAATCAAAATCCTGATGGTTAGTATCTATGGGTCTTGAGAGCTTACTCTCTTCTTTTTCAATGTTTGGGACATCTCTTACAATTTTTCTCTCCTCTTTAACTCCTGCCCTCACGTTAGGGGACTTAAATATACATATTAACTCTCCATTAAACACCCTAACCACTTAGTTCCTTTATGAACTGACTTTCCATGATTTATTCCTCCATCTCAGCTCAGCCACACACAAAGATGGTCATACTCTTTATCTTGCTGTCACCTACAAATGTACTATCTCCATTCCATATTCAAGAATTCAGATAAATCCTTATTTGACCATAATCTGTCTACTGATATTACACCTTTCTCTTTGTCTTCCCTTACCAAATCTTCATCCACACCATGGTCTTCAATTTTTTGACCCCTCAATTCTCTCCCTGACCAGTTCCCCTGCATTAACTGCTCCCTTCTTTTTTTTCCACCTTGATCCCTTGGTGAATGAATTCGACTATACTTTGTCCTCTTCTTTTGAATCTCTAACCCCATTACTTTGCTGGTTGTGCTTCAGCCTTTGATCATTCTCACCATCCACTTCCTTTGCTCCTACATACATGCTACTGTGTCGAAAAATTACCCAACTGTTCCAAATGGATCCACTACAAATTTATGCTACACAACTTCAATGAGGCCCTCACTGTAAAATGGGGATAATAATAGCACCAGTCTACTAGGGCTATTGTGAAGACCAAATAAGATAATATTTGTAAAAAGTGCTTAGCTGAGTGCCTGGCACATAGCAGACTCTTAATAAAAGATAATTCCCTTCTCTTTTCTGTGAATGAAATACTCCATCTCTTTTCTGTCATTAATAAAAACAAATTACATTTAATACCATGCTTTAAAGGCTACAAGATGTTTTTTCCTCACAATAATGTGAGGCAGGTGGTGCAAGTGTACTGCTAGATAAGATATAGTATATAGAGGACTAGGCCTGAGGTCAGCAAAACCTGGGTTCAAAGCCTTCCTCAGACAAGAGTTGTATGATTATGAACAAGTCATTTAACCTCCCTGTCTCAGTTTCCTAGCCTTCAAAGTGAAGCTAATAATAGTACCTATCTCATACAATTATTATGAGGGCCAACTATATAAATCTTAGTCACTAGCATTATCATCTTCAAATTTAGAATAGGGTTCAGAGTTTTTGGTCTATGATTATGCAGTCATTAAAACTGATAAAGCATTCTTAAACACTTACTATATACCTGGCACTGTATTAAGCACTGGATACAAATACAACCAAAAAATGAATGATACCCTCTGCCCTCAAAGGGCTTACATTCTAATGGAGGAAGATAACACACAAATGGGAACAGAAAAAAAGATATGGTTGTGGTAGGCAAGGTACCCACACAAGAACAAGGTGAAGAAGTATGTAGTGTAAGAAGTCTTTAGATGGGCTAGGTTTGAAGCATATAATTAGAATACAAGAATGCAAGACTGGTATGGTTGTTGTGGGTGCTTTTGCAAATGGAGGTTCCAGGGAGGAACCAATCAGAGGAAGCAACTACAGGAGTGCTGGTCTTGCTAAGGAGGACTCTTGAAGCAGAGGTGGAAAACTTTTAGAAGGTGGAGAGTGTTAAATATTAGGACCAGTGGAAATGTGCATCAGCTATGGGGGTGGGGGTGGGGTGAAGGGGAAAGTAAGAGCATGAATCATGTAACCATGGATAACTTTTCTAAAAAATAAAAATTATTTAAAAAAAATAAATATTAGGGCCAGATGAAACCCAGCTCTATCGACTCAAAGCCTGGTACTTCCTGTACCACAATGCTTTTTTCCACAGGTATTTTTCCAATATTCAATTAGATACTTCCACTCTGACAATCTGTTGCTCTGTACTTTTAAAACACAGATAGAGTAAATAAATAGCAAAAACAAAAAAAATTGTTTTTTATATGGCTTGTAGGGGGTTTGAGGGTAGAAGGAAAGGGACCTTTGATTTCCTAAAGAAAAGTCCGTAAGCCAATGCAGACCATTGCCTACTCTGTAGCCTATAGTTTTGGAGAATCACCTAGGGCACAGAAACATTAAGTATTTTTGACTAGGATTATATGCTTTCACTGAATGTTAGAGGCTGGATTTAAACCCAGTGAGGTCTTCAGGATTTCCTAATCTGGGCTCTATTCACTAAATCATGCTACCACTCCTTAGGAGAGTGGGAAATGACTGGTTGCCAGCTATTCTGGTTAACTAAAAGTTAACTGGCTTGCTTAAGAGGATTGCTTCAGGGGTGGAGCCCAAGTGATGAAATGATTTTTTTTTTTAAATTATGGATGGAAACTGTCTTTGTAATTACTTCATGTGTAAAGTAGTGGAGTTTAGTAGGGAAAACTGTTTCCATCCTCCCCAGGGGCATTTCATCACAAGCTGCCACTGTGGGAACTGCAGCAACTAGTCCTGAAGGTTAAATTGTGCCCATATTTCCAGCAACTTCTTCTTTAGTTCCAAAACACTCGATGAGGACATCAGCACAGCAAAGACTCAAACAATCCTTTTCTCTAACTACTCAACCATAAGGAGCTTTTTCTGAATGTTCCTAGATGATGAACTTGCTGCTATTTCTCCAAAAGGAGGCTCACATCCTTTAGACAGTCTGTACCCTGAGCCTAGAACATACTTTCCCTAAGCAACTTGACCTCTTAGAATCCCTGTGTTGTTGTGTCATTTCCAACTCTTTCTCTCCCCATTTGGGATTTTCTTGGCAAAGGTGTTGGAGAGGTTTGCCATTCCTTCTCCAGCTCATTTTACATATGAAGAAACAGAGGCAACAGCACTAGTTGTACAGGGTAACAGCACTAGTAAATGTCTGAAGCTAGATTTGAATTCATGAAGCTCATTTTTCTGATTTTAAGTCAGCACTAATTTAAGTAATATTGTACTACATAACTACCCTCTTTTTAATTTTCAATTTTTTTAAACTGTTAAAATTTTTTTCTTGACTACACGAAGAAATAATTTTTGACAATATTTTCTTTAAACCCTTACCTTCCATCTTAGAATCAATACTGAGTATTGGTTCCAAGGCAAACGAGTGGTAAGGGCTAGGCAATGGGGGATAAGTGACTTGATTTGAACCCAGGATCTCCCTTCTCTAGGTTTGGCTCTCAATCCATTGAGTCACTTAGCTGCAACCACTGACATTTTTCAATTCAGATTCTTCCCTGACCCTCCCACATTCTCAAGGCAGTAAATATATCTGAAATAGGATATACCAATGCTTTCATGCAATATATATTTCCATATTCCCCATGTTGTGACAGAAGACAGATATCAGACATACATTAAAAAAAAACTCATCAAGGAAATAAAGTGAGAGTTAGCATACTTTGATCTGCAATCAGATTCCAACAGTTCCTTCTTTGAATATACATCATTTGTACATCATTGTACATCTCTTCTGTTACTGCATACACTGTTCTTCTGGTTCTGCAAACATCACTTTGCATCAGTTCTGAACTCATCCTGTTCATCATTTATTATGGTTCAATAATATTCATTACAACCATATATGATAGCTTGTTCAGCCATTCCCCAAAGAAGGGGCACCCCTGGCTACCCTCTTAGAATCCCTACTTTCTTTCAAAGCTCAGTTCAAATCATCTACCACATAAGACTTTTCCTGATTACCACCACCTCATCTCTTCCAAGCTGGTGTCTTCCCTCCAAATTATCTTGAATTTATTTTGATGATATTGAGAGGCAACAATGGTATAGGGTATGGAAACCTCACCTTAAAACTGGGAGAACCTGGGATCAAGTACTGCCCCAATTACATACTAGCTGTGTGACTCTGGACAAGTTTAGCTCTAAGCAACTGCAGATGACTCTAAATTACAAGGTAGATGTACGCCTGTATTGGTAGAAGGCATTTTCTCACCCTACAGTTTCCTTTACTGATTAAATCACTTCTAGTCCCTATCCCACATTTATATGTGTACAGTACCTATCACATAGTGGAAAGGGAGTAACATGCATTAAATGTCTACTATGTGTTGGATGTTGAGCTAAGCACTTTACAAATATCTCATTTGATCATCTTAGCAACCCTGTGAGGTAACTTATTATTATTCTAATTTTATAGCTGAGGAAATTGAAACAAACAGAGGTTAAGTGACTTGCCCAAGATCATACACCTGTCTGAGGTTGTATTTGAACTTGGGTCTTTCTGACTCTAGGGCCAATGCTCTAATCCATTGAATCATCTAGTTGTTTATTGACTGATTATACTAAATGACTATATACTGTCTATGGAATTGAAGCTCCATTCTCCTTGGGAGTGGGGATTATTTCATTTTTTGTCCTTCTATTCCCTAGTTTCTGGTATATATAAGAAGGCACTTGGCAAGTGCCTTGGTTGATTGGTTTATTATTCTCTAATGGTAAAATAAAGATGACAATATTTATAATATATTTAACAATTAAATTTCAGATGGAGATACTTGAAATGCTAGTTCCTAAACTTTCTAGTAAGATGCTAAATAACATAGATTGTAACTAACTATGCTATATACTTTTCCTCTAGCACTTTCAACATGTATATACTTTGTCTCTTTAAGTAAATTGTCTGTCCTTTCTTAAATGTTATCAACAGATTTAATCTGTGTTTCACATGAAAACATTTACCGTTCTAAAAAGACATCTCCAATCTCATCCTTAGAATGACATCTCAGAATGGACTTTGAAGAAAACATTATAATGTATTCTATAGCAATATATCAAAATTCAGACCTGCTCAGATCACCCTCCTCATGGCACTTATCTACAAGGACCATTCCCATTTATTAACAATGATGATATGAAGGCCTAAGAGGTGGAGGATAAAAGAAGAGAAGATGGAAATATCCGAAGAAGATAATACTTGTTTTGAGGATTTTAAAAGTGTTTTTTTTTTACCTCTAGGAAATAAATCAAAGAAACAAGAAAAAAAACTTACATAAACCTCTTTTCATTGTTTCATAGTTTTCTTGACCTTTATATCTCTAGGCAAGAGTTTGATATGAATCACTAATACCACTTATGCTCATTAACACTGTTATCCACACACTGTTATATATAGTGTGTCATATTAAAGAAGTGCCTTAAGAGTAATGAATCTGTGTAAAAGTCCTATAAAATAGGTCACCATCAAACTGAAAAAGAGAAAGGGGAAGGTCATTAAGCACATCAGCTGAGAACATGTTAGTTCCTAAACTTGAAATAGATCTAAGACTCTTGAGCTCTGCCCCTTGGTGGCCTTTCCCCAATGACTTATTCTTAGAATCTCTGAAATCTTTTTTTAATTTTTTTTAATTTTAATTTTAAATTTTAATTTTAATTTTTAAACCCTTACCTTCCATCTTGGAGTTAATACTGTGTATTGACTCCAAGGCAGAAGAGTGGTAAGGGTAGGCAATGGGGGTCAAGTGACTTGCCCAGGGTCACACAGCTGGGAAGTGTCTGAGGCCAGATTTGAACCTAGGACTTCCCATCTCTAGGCCTGGCCCTCAATCCACTGAGCTACCCAGTTGCCCCCTGAAACCTTCATTTTAAAGCACGTCACACTATCCGCATGAAACCAGTTTTTTTAGATAGTGACTCCAGATAAATTTTACAAACTAAGGAATTATTTTGACATTAACAAATCAAAACAAATCAGAATATAATTATAGGTCTGTGAGAAGAATTGGACTTTCAGGTTCCAACACAAACTAATAGAGTTGTTCCTGTAGCTATCAATTGAATGTGTGAAAAGGACCTAGTCTCTTAGTAGTTCCCCATGCCAGTGTCCAAATGAGAAATCATAGCTATTGCTCCATTATCCTGTCGACAATTTCTAAAGATAAACCAAGTCTTAGAAATCAGAGAGGAAACTGAGTGAAGTAGATAATGACATGGTAGTAAATACTGCTCTTAGATTGGCACAGGTCCATGGCACCTCCCTAGCACCCATGTTAGTCCCTTAAGAAAACTTATCTTTTATATAAAGTCTTCTATTGTGACCAGAGGGTCAGGAAAGTTATTTCAAAAGAATGCCAGTCAAAACCATCAGCAATCTACTAAGGTGGGCTGCTGGTAAATGAATAATTAACTGAACCTAAAAGAAGGTAGCACACATGTTCCATTTCATGAAATTCCAGATGTGGAAGAGACATTTGAAGTCTCCTAGTCCATTCCTTCCCTGTCCAAGGATCCTCTCTATGACAATAAGTGATCACCCAGGCTCTGCTTAAACACTTCCAGGGATGGGGAACCTATTAACTTCCCTGGGTGGCTGATTATAATTTTAAATTTGGGGGTTGTCTTTACATCAAGGCAGCCAGAAGGCACACCAGACCTGAAGTCAGCAAGGCATCTCTTCCTGAGTTCAATTCTGTCCTGGCATACTTTCTAGTTGTGTGACCCTGGGCAAACACTGGGCAAGTCACATAGCCCCAATTGCCTAGCCCTTACCATCCTTCTACCTTGGAACTGATATAAGACAAGAAGATAAACGTTTAAAAAAAAAAAGAAAAGAAAAGAAAAGAAAGTTTCTCTAGTCCATGAGGACTATCCTGGTGATCTTCTTCACAAGCTTTATTTTCCTGTTATTCCATTTCAATGCCCATAAAAAAAAAGATGATCTATATTTCTCTTTACTTAAAATTAAGATTTTTTAAAAAATATGACTTTAAATTAAGATAAGTCATTAGAAACTTAAGATGAGCAGATCAACTAGAAATGATAAAGATTGAGTTATAGAAAATATATATGAGGCAAAGATATTACAGTAAAGAGATTTTTTTCCACTGAGGATTTGGGGAATCTGTCATTTTTGAGAAGTGTTCAGGCTTGAGTATGACTTCTATTCACATAAGAAACCATAATGACTCATAGACACCATCTATTACCTAAATTGGTGTTTCGCAACATGTTTTCCACTTTTCCCTTCTTCTAAAACTGAAATTTAATAAGAACTACCCAGAACTGTGCTAAAAGGACATTAATAATCTGGTTTAAAATGAAGGGGGAATCAACAATATAACAAACAAAAATCACATGATTATCTCAATAGATGCTGAAAAAGCCTTTGACAAAATACAGCACCCATTCCTATTGAAAACCCTGGAAAGTATAGGAATAGAAGGACCTTTCCTAAAAATAATAAACAGCATATTCCTAAAACCATCAACAAGCATCATATGCAATGGGGATAAATTAGAAGCCTTTCTAATAAGATCAGGAGTGAAACAAGGATGCCCATTATCACCTCTATTATTTAACATTGTACTAGAAACACTAGCAGTAACAATTAGAGAAGAAAAAGAAATTGAAGGTATCAAAATAAGCAATGAGGAGACTAAGCTATCACTCTTTGCAGATGATATGATGGTCTACTTAAAAAATCCTAGAGAATCAACTAAGAAGCTTGTAGAAATAATCGACAACTTTAACAAAGTTGCAGGATACAAAATAAATGCACATAAATCATCAGCATTTCTATATATTTCCAACACATCACAGCAGCAAGAGGTAGAAAGAGAAACACCATTTAAAATCACGCTAGACAATATAAAATACTTAGGAATCTATCTACCAAAACAAACACAGGAATTATACGAAAACAACTACAAAACACTTCCCAAACAATTAAAATTAAATCTAAACAACTGGAAAAACATTGATTGCTCATGGGTAGGACGAGCTAACATAATAAAAATGACCATTCTACCCAAATTAATTTACCTATTTAGCACCATACCTATCAATCTACCAAAAAACTTTTTTACTGAATTAGGAAAAACTATAACAAAGTTCATCTGGAATAACAAAAGATCAAGAATATCAATGTGAAAGAAGGTGGCCTAGTAGTACCAAATATTAAACTGTACTATAAAGCAGCAGTCATCAAAACGTTATGGTACTAGCTAAGAGACAGAAGGGAGGATCAGTGGAATAGACTTGGGGTAAGTGACATCAGCAACTTTTGGGACAAAAAAATCCACTATTTGACAAAAACTGTTGGGAAATTTGGAAAACAATATGGGAGATATTAGGTTTAAATCAACATCTCACACCCTACACCAAGATAAATTCAGAATGGGTGAATGACTTAAATATAAAGAGGGAA
This sequence comes from Gracilinanus agilis, assembly GCF_016433145.1. Classification (NCBI taxonomy): domain Eukaryota; kingdom Metazoa; phylum Chordata; class Mammalia; order Didelphimorphia; family Didelphidae; genus Gracilinanus; species Gracilinanus agilis. The sequence goes on from NC_058130.1 coordinate 501,387,162, forward strand.
ACTATAAATAAGTTAAGTGAACATAGAATAGTTTACTTGTCAGATCTCTGGGAAAGGAAAGATTTTAAAACCAAGCAAGAGTTAGAGAAAATTACAAAATGTAAAATAAATGATTTTGATTATATCAAACTAAAAAGCTTTTGTACAAACAAAAACAATGTAGCCAAAATCAGAAGGGAAACAACAAATTGGGAAAAAATCTTTATAACAAAAAACTCTGACAGGGATCTAATTACTCAAATATACAAGGAGTTAAACCATTTGTATAAAAATCAAACCATTCCCCAATTGATAAATGGGCAAGAGACATGAATAGGCAATTTTCAGATAAAGAAATCAAAAGTATTAATAAGCACATGAGAAAGTGTTCTAAATCTCTAATAATTAGAGAAATGCAAATCAAAACAACTCTGAGGTATCACCTCACACCTAGTAGATTGGCTAAAATGAAAGAAGGGGAGAGTAATGAATGCTGGAGGGGATGTGGCAAAACTGGGACATTAATGCATTGCTGGTGGAGTTGTGAACTGATCCAACTATTCTGGCTGGCAATTTGGAACTATGCTCAAAGGGCTATAAAAGAATGCCTGCCCTTTGATCCAGCCATAGCATTGTTGGGTTTGTACCCCAAAGAGATCATAGATAAACAGAATTGTACCAAAATATTTATAGCCGCACTTTTTGTGATGGCAAAAAACTGGAAAATGAGGGTATGTCCTTCAATTGGGGAATGGCTGAACAAATAGTGGTATATGCTGGTGATGGAATACTATTGTGCTCAAAGGAATAATAAACTGGAGGAATTTCATGTGAACTGGAAAGACCTCCAGGAATTGATGCAGAGTGAAAGGAGCAGAGCCAGAAGAACAATGTACACAGAGACCAATACACTGTGGTAAAATAGAATGTAATGGACTTCTGTACTAGCAGCAATGCAATGATCCAGGACAATTCTGAGGGACTTATGGAAAAGAACGCTACCCACATTCAGAGGAAGAACTACAGGAGTGGAAACAGAAGAAAAACAACTGCTTGAACACATGGGTTGAGGTGGACATGATTGGGGATGTAGACTCAAAACTACCACACCAATAAACTATCAACAATTTGGAAATAGGTCTTGATCAATGACACATGTTAAAACCAGTGGAAATATGCATCAGCCATGGGGGGGTGAAGGGGAAAGTAAGAGCATGAATTATATAACCATGTTAACTTTTCTAAAAAATAAATATTAATACATGTTTTTAAAAATTAAAAAAAAAATAAAATGATTGGGGAGGGAACCAGGAAATTTAGACTTCCCTCTTGATCTCAGAAAACTTTAAGCCAATATATGTTATATAACAGAGAACAGAAAGGGGATAAGCGTTTATCAAACCCTTATTATACGCCAGGAACTGTACAAAGGGTTTTACAAATATTATCTCATTTGATCCTTACACAGTCCTGGGAAGTAGCTACTACTATGATCTTCATTTTATAGTTGAGGAAACTGAGGCAGATAGAAGATAAGTGACTTGTCCAGGGTCACACAGCTAATAGCTGTCTGAGGCTAAATTTGAACTCAAATCTCAGACTCCAGGCCCAGTGCGCTATACACTGAGCTACCTAATTGCCAGGATATGATTGACCAATGATCACACAGTTAAATGATTTATTCATTCCTTTGACATTCAGATCTCCCACTATAATTTTGGTGATCTTACAACACATAAAACACGTAAGTGGGTAAATGTAATATTGCGTTTGACATAGTGGATACTTAATAAATATTTGGATTAAATTCAAGCTATAAGGCATGATCTAAAATTTAAATCAGTTTTCAACTCACAATCAGTGGGATGCAGATATGAAAGCTGATATTTCAAAAATCAGCCTGTTTCTCTAATAGCTTGGTATCCTCTAGATCATATTTCACATCTACTTTTCACACTGATTCCAGGAAGGAAAAACCTCAGAAAGCTTTGGAGCTTTTGTGCGTTAAATTAGAAGTACTTCTTTCCCCAGATTGAATCTCGGGTGAAAAGCTTATTTGGGGCTCTAAATGTAGGCACAACTGCATGACTGTTCTCTAATTAATGTAGAATAATTCTTGGATTCATGGCATTGCCAGGCTAAACTACACTCAAAAGAAACCCTTTGTTTTCAAATAAATCAATGCTTGGCTTTGGATAATTCTATAAAGAATCCTATTCATGAAGCCTACTTGAAATGATGAAATTTTTAAAAAATCCACATCCCTATCAAAAGGATAATCTTTATTTAAAAGATTTTTTCCCTATGTGTTTCATAAAATCAAAGAATTTTAGAGTTAGTGACAATCTCCTACAACCCTTTTATTTTTCATATAAGGAAACTGAAGCCCAAGAAGATAAGTGATTTGCTTAAGGTAACTGAAAAATACTCAAATGAATCTTTGATTTCATTCTTTTGGGAGTTCATGCCAATGATTCTGATCACAATCTATTAATACCATATCCTCCCACAAAGGCACCACAGAGAATCACCCTAAATGCTAGGGCCTTTCCTTTCTTTTTTTAAAATTAATTAATTTTTCTCTCTTTGCTACCTCTCTCTACTTGATTGGGGAAAAAAACCCAATAACTAAATCCCTGTAACAAATATAGATAGCCAAGCAAAACAAATTCCTATACTGCCTATGTCCAAAAAGTATATGTACTCCTAAATTCACCTCTCTGACAGAAGATGGAGAACATGGTTTATCACTGGTCTTCTAGAATTGTGATTGATCAGTTTTTTTTTTTTTTAAAGCTCACTTTTCTGTCTTAGAATAAATAATGTGTATTGGTTCTAAGGCAGAAGAGTGGAACAGGCTAGGCAACTGGGGGTAAGTGACTCAGCTAGAAAGTATATAAGGTCAGATTTGAACCTAGAACCTCTCATCTCCGGGCCACCTAGCTGCCCCTTGATCATGGTCTTTCAGTCTTTCAAAGGTGTTTGTCTTTCCAGTGTTGTTACCAAATAAATTCTAATTCAGCATTACCTTTGTTCATTTTTAGGCAGTGAGATAGCATAGTATTGGCCCTGGAGTCCAGAAGACCTGAATTCAAATCCAGCATCAAACACTAGCTGTGTGGCCTGGCAAGTCACTTAACCTCAGTTTACCTCAGTTTCCTCTTTTGAAAAATATGGATATGAATAGCACCTGCATCTTAAGGTTGTTGTGGGGATCAGATGAGATACTATTTATAGAAATGATACCAAATATTGGTTCCAAGGCAAAAAAATGGAAAGGGCCAGGCATTTGGGGTTTATTAAAGACTTGCCCAGGGTCACACAGTTAGGAGGTGTCTGAGACCACATTTGAATCTAGAACCTCCCATCTCCAGGCTTGGCTCTTTATCCACTGAGCCACTTAGCTGCCCCTGAACACTTTTGGTAATGAGAAATGCACTACTTCATGTTGTGGCAATTTATATCTTGCTTTAAATTCATCAGAAATCTGAATAGCAGGCTCTCTATATTTTTGTCAATGAATGAATCAATCATGAAAAGCATTTATAAAGTACTTAACATACACTGGGCACTTTGCTAAGTGCTAAAGACACAGAAGTAAATGGCCAGACAGATCCTGCCCTCACAGAACCAAATATATACAAGTGCCATGGTCAGGGAAGGAATTTTAATTTGGGAAGTCAGAAAGATGGAGAGGGGAACTTTAGGGGTGTCACATTAACATGCCCTTTCCAGGTATAAGAGTGTTTATTTGATTACAATTCTCCTAGCAAGAAATGGAAAGAGAGGAGTGACCAGGGGTGGTATAGGGGACAGAGAGGCAAAAAAAAAAAAAAAAAAGACTTGGTGAAGATTTGGAATTATGGCAGAGAAGAGCCCAATCAATGACTTAGCTCCTCCCAAGTATGGCCCCTGCGGGTTCAGTTGATGGGGATCAAAAGATTTGAATGCAGAAGACATGAGAGAGCCACATAACAGTACTGGCCCACACTGAAAATGTTTCAAGATAAAAATATTCAAATGACAATAAGAGAGTAGCTAATTTTCTGGTAATATTGCATAACTCACATGATGTTGCTACTGTAGAGATAGCAATCAACACTTTAGCAATTTGGTTATTTTTTTAAACCACTTTCATTATCTCATCATCACATTTAACTTTCTATTTACGATAATTCTTCAGCTATTTTAAATTTCCTGATCATTTGAATTTACTGAGTTCTTTCCAAAAATCTTTGCCCAGTCACAATTGTCCAGACTATTATATTTATTCAAATTGAACTTAAATGGTTTACAGAGAACTTGAAACAGTTAGTCATGCAATAGTCTTTTTGGCACTGCTTAGACTAGACTTTGGGACCAAGTTAATAAAGACCCTTGGAGGGCTGTATCATTCCCAGATCAGGAAAAAGAGTAACTAGTTTCCACTGAGTGGCAATTTTCAATCTCTCTGGAAAGGGACATGAGGAAAGAGTGTGGTAGAGATAAAATTGGGCAGAGAACTACAGCAATGGCAGATGGAGGACACTTTCCAGGAGACTGACTCTCAGACTTGGAGCTTTTAAAGCCTTTTTCTTTCTATCAGGGAGTGATTGAATTATGCCTCTTTAGAGGAAGAACTGGAACCATTTGTTCTAGGGCAGTGATGGCAAACCTTTCAGAGATGGAGTGCAGGACCCCACCTCTGCCACCACCCCCAAGACCAAGTGCCATGCTGCCACCCCCAGACTACATGTCATGCCACCCCCCCTTACCCCACACCAGGGAGGGAGGAAGTTCTTCCATTGGGCTGCTGGGCGGAGGGGCAGGGGATGTGAAAAAATGTCATCAGGCACTGTGGAGGGGGAAAAGGAAGCCCTAATTACTCTGCCTTTCTAGTAATGAGCTCTGGGGAGGGTGATAGCCATATGCCGAAAGAGAGCTCTCTGCATGCCATCTTTGGCACCCTTTCCATTGGTTCGCCATTACTGTTCTAGGGAATTTACTCTACTCAGTTTTATTTTTAATAATTTTAACTATTTCTTTGCTATTTTGAATTTTGCTTACTGGTTCTTTACTTTTTTCCCCTTTAAAACAATAGTTTACTAAATAATTAAAAAATTAAATTGCATCCTGAATTTATGTATTTGCTATACAGTATGATAAAGATGGAGGTGAACCCTATGGAAAACCGATCTCATCAATTTCAGTTGACTGGGAGACCACCTTCTTAATGAAAAGACTGACAGGGCTTGGAGCATTTGTGAATTTTATTTACAGTCTGCACTGTTCAACTTTTTGAGCTTTGTAGAGAAGGGAAGATAAGTGAAACCAAGACTTTTGCCCTAGATCCAAACTCTCTAGAGCTAACTAATCTCATCTTTTAAGAACATTGGTTGCTTTGCAGCAGGGAAGGAGAGGAGGGGATGTAGGCTTTTCCCCTCTGACTCTATCCCACCCCCTTTGCTGCTCCTCTCCCCCACACCTTCCCACAGGTGACAGAGAAGGTCATAGGCCCTTAGGGGGTGAAGATATGTATGGTCAATTATACTCCAGAGGGAGGATGAAAAATAAGCATCTATCTGCCCTCTACAGGGACCTCTACTAATTTTTGCTTACAATAAAAAAAAAAAAAAAAAAAGGGATATTTAGTGCAATCCCACTTTATAGAGGAGGAATGGAGTGCTCTAAAGGTAAAATAATTAACCTGAGGTCACACAGATAGAAAGTGTCAGACTCGGGATTTGAAATCAGGTCTTCTGGGGTTACTGCCCCATACAGTGAACTGATATTTCATTATTATTATCATCCCAATACTTCATATTTCTATAATGTCTATGCGCAATTTGACCCTCATAAGAAGGGGGGAAAGGGCAGAGGCAAGATGGAGGAGTAGAGCAGAGAAGCTCTGAGTCACCATGAGAATCTTTTCCAACCAATATTAAGATACTCCTGCAAAACAAATAAAGGAGTGAAAGAGCCAATAAGGAGACATAGTGAAATAATTTTCAAAAAAAGAAAAACCCAAAAGGTAGGCAGAGAACATCTGGGGCATTGGGGCAAGAGGGAAGCAGAGTCAGCAAGAGGCTGTAGCAAAGAGGGAAGAGCAAGTCACACCCACACCCCACAACTGCTGTCCCAGGTTGGGAACCCAAGCTCAAACCAACATTCTGATCCTGAAACCCTGCCTGGGCAAACAGAGGTACAAGCCAACCCACACCCCTTGAAATTTCAAACCTGTGGAGAAGTCCAGAGTCCCAGCCCAGGGCATTCTGGGCTGAGATGGACTGATCCATGTGGGTCCAGAATGAACCCAGGAGTCCCAGTCTGGGCCTATATTGAGGATGGAGATCCCAGTTTGAGGTGGCTAATAGTATTAAAGGAGACCTGGATATTTTTGCCTAAAGCTCAGGGCAGAGCTCCAGGACAGGGCAATCAATGGTGTGCCCACTTAGAACAAATACACAGTAAGACCAAAAACTTATACCTAAGCCTGAGACTACAATTTAAGTACTTCCTGACCTGATCAAGATCAAATTAAGACCAAAAGCTTACAACCAGGCCTAAAACAAGTCTTTTAGCTATTAGGACTTCAAGGGTTAATTAAAAGAACAGTGGGAGGTGGGTGCTTTTATTATACCTATTTTACAATTAAGGAAACTGAGGCAAACAGATTGAGTGACTTGGCTAGAGCCGCACACTAGTCAGTTTCTGAATCCAGATTTGAATTCAGATCTGAACTTTAAATATGAAGAATTTAGTTCTTCACTTTATTTCCTTCTTGTTTTCTCATAGAAGTGACATGTAGCTTCTTTCACAACATGACTTCAGATATGTACTCAAAATACTATGCTACCTAGTTAACCACTTCCTCAATTTCCAATTCTGTAAAATCAATTTCTATTAAGGAAAAGATACCAAAAGAGCATAGAAACTAGTGATTCAAAAGAATCTTTTATTTTGAAGTTCATAATCATCTGTCTTCTAGAAGAATACATTTGTTTCTTTAAACTTTTCTAGCTTACAAAATAGAGATACAAAATCTTAACCAATCTCTTTCCAAACGCAGTTATACTACTCACTCATGGGAGCATGGAATGTTTCTGTTTTAGAATGGCTTGTTATCTTTGACAAAGTAGCTTTGATAATGGTCAGCTTTTTACCTAAGCTCTACACAAGATAACACAGTTTACAAGCTAAATAATAAACTATAGCAGGAGGCTAAGAGGAAAAAATGTATTTGAAATATACTGAAATTTTTGGAAATTTTAATTTCTTAGATTGATTTTATGTAATTAATATGTTTACTGAAATCAATTATTTTTATGAAGACTAAGAAATGAATTCCTCAAGCATAATAAAGCTAACAGAAGAGTAATATAACCTTATTAATTTAAGACATTAGGAGCCAGACAGCAAAAAAACAACAACAAAAAAACCAACCACTCACAAAAATAACAGCATCATATGGCATCAAGTAACCTGGGTTTGGATCTTGGCAATGTCACTTAGTGGCTGTGGGGGAACCTTGGGCAAGTAACTTAAATTTCAGTTTTATCTTTATCATCTCCATCCCCATCCCCATCAACACTGGCTCCATGCTTGTAGAATTATAAAGTGCTTAAAATTACAGGGTGTCCCAAAAATCTTAATGCACTTTTAAGCTGTAATAAGAATTGGATATGCAAACGAAGCTCATCTGTCCAATCTCCAAGTCCAGTGGTTTGTTTTTTTTTCACTCTAGTCAATCAAGAAGCATTTATTAAGATCCTATTATGGGAGGGGGCAGCTGGGTAGCTCAGTGGATTGAGAGTCAGGCCTAGAGACAGGAGGTCATAGGTTCAAATCTGGCCTCGGACATTTCCCAGCTGTGTGACCCTGGGCAAGTCACTTGACCCCCATTGCCTGCCCTTACCACTCTTCCACCAAGGAGGCAATACACAGAAGTTAAGGGTTTAAAAAAAAAAAAAAAAAAAGAACCTACTATGAGCCAGACACAGGGTTGTGCTAAGCACTGTAAATCAAAGAAAGGCAAAAAGTTCCTGCCCTGAAGGAGGCAATCTAATTTGTGAAGGAGACACCTGAAACCTAAAATGTTTAATGATACTTTACTGCAACTTCAAGAGACTCAAGCCAAAAAAAAAAGCCTATCCACCCTGCCATAGAAGGGATGGGTAGAGTCAATGCAAATTTTAAAAACCAAACCAAGAAACCCCCAAAACCCAACCACTCTTGCCTTCTGTCATAGAATCAATACTGTGTATGGGTTCCAATCTTGGGAAGGGTTGGGCAATGAAGGTTAAGTGACTTGCCCAGGGTCACACTGCTAGAAAGGGTCAGAGGTCAGCTTTGAACCCAAGACCTCCCATCTCTATCCACTGAACCACCTAGCTGTCCCCTAGATTGCAGACTGAAGTGTACAATTCTTCACTTTATTTTCTTTTCTCATGTAAATGACATGTCTTTTTCACAACATGATGAACATGGAAATCTGTATTGCATGAATACATTACATACATACATTGCAACTGCAAGTGAATAGCCTGTATCATATCATTTGCCATCTTGGGGAATGGGAAGGAGAGGGAGGGGGGAAGAGAACATGTATCACAAAATATCAGAAAACAATTATTTAAAATGGTATCTATATGTAATCTGAAAAAGAAAAATAATAAAATAAACAAAATAATTTAAAAAAATTAAAAATAATATTTCGCAGCTTTTGATTTTCCCAGAAACCCTTTGAAGTTGTTGCAGGTGACTTGGTTGGCCTTGTGGCAGAGAAGAAACTACCACCTGCTTCCCTCAGCTCCTGTGCATCTTATACTGAACTAAAAACTATACACTTAGAATAACTTTTTTTCAAACATGATCCTGAACTGAGGGATGCCCAACAAGTGGGGAATGGCTAAACAAACTGTGCTACATGTTGGTGATGGAATACTATTGTGCTATAAGAAATGATAAGATGATTTCAGAAAAAGCTGGAAAGATCTGTGGGAACTGATGCAGAGAAAAATAAGTAGAACTGGAAGATACACAGTAACAGCAATACTGGACAATGATCAACTGGGAAAACTTGGCTACTCTCTGCAATGTAGTGATCCTCTGAGATGAAAGAACTGTTGGAAAGAACTGATAGATGCTGATCAAAGCATACTATATCCTTCACATCACTATATTTATGGTTTTATTTTTTACCTAAATAGTGTGTTTACAGTATTATTTTACTTTATTTTTAATTTAAAATTATGAGTGTGCTCCTACAACAATGACCAATATGGAAGTAGGTTTTGCATGATTAAAAAAACAACAACAAAAAAAAAACCATGCTCCTAGTCACATCTAAACCTTTTAGGACAGACTATAGGATTTGTTTGTGAGAATTTGGATTGGTGGTGGGAGTGGGTAGCTCCTCTTGTTTTTTTGTTTTTGTTCCTCCCTTTTATCTTCTTTGCTTAAGTAATTCCCTCTAGCAAAAGGGAGTCTCCAAGAGAAATTCACAAAATTGCAACCTGGGGAGTGTAAGAGGTAGAGAAAAGCGAAAAGAAGCCTGTAGCATTCCTTGTCTGGATAAAGAAGGTTAGTCAGAGCTTCAGGGTGTTACTCTTTTGTTTTAAACTAATAATATGTTTTCTTCCTTAAATCACTACCCTAGACTAGCAATGGAACCCGTCTTAGAAAGCCTGAAATGAGCTCTGAGAAGGGAAATACAAATGTTGATTGGGGAAGGTTGGATTAGAGGAAGTGGACAAAACTGAAGTATCAAAGGCTGGGTTTCCAGTTTATTACTAAATAGAATCATTCCATCAAATTTGGTAAAATTTATAAATTTTTACACACATAGTTCCTCTTCTATCATATAAATAAAAATGATGAAAACATTAAATGCCACTATAGGAATGACTGACCAAAACTCCCTCACAGCAATATCTTCACAAGTTAAAGGAAATATCTCATTCCCATATCAGTTCCATATTATATCAATATATAGTACATGTATAAATATCAATTTTATATTATATCAATTACTTTTTATAGAGAGTACATTCTAATGTCAAAAGCAGATTTGCGTTCAGATATTTGGATAGTTAGGTGGCACAGTGGGTAGAGCAGTGGACTTGGAATCAGAAAGACTCATCTCTCTGAGATTAAATTTGGCTTCACTTACTATTTGTGTGACTTTGGTCAAGTCATTTAATCCTGTTTGTCTCAATTTCCTTATCAGTAAAATGAACTGGAGAAGGAAATGGCAAACCAACCACTCCAGTCTTTCTGCCAAGAAACCCCAAATGGGATCACTAAAAGTTGAACATGACTGAAAATAACAAAATTAAGACATTGCTGTGAGGGAGTTTTCGTCAGTCCATCCACTGAGCAACCCAGCTGAGAGATGTTGCAAAGGTGAAATCCACAAGCCTTAGCACCAGATTGAATATGGGGATGAGAGATAGTGGGTAGTCCAGAATGGCTCTAGGTTTAGAGTCTGAAGGACTAATAGGATGGTGTACATCCTTTACAGTAATAGGGAAAAATGGAGGGAAGGTTTAGGGGAAAAGATGATGAGTTTGGTTTTAGACTTATTTGAGTTTAGAATGTCTATTAGACATCAGATTCAAGGATAAAACAAGGATGCCCACTTTCCCTACTATTTAAAACAGTTCTGGAAATGCTAGAAACAGCATTAAGACAAGAGAAAGAAATTAAGGACATAAAGACAGGTAAAGAGGAGATAAAAATATCCCTATTTACTAATAATAAATTTTGGAGTATATATTCAGAATATTCCTAAGGAATGAGCAAAAATATTAATTTTGACAATAGCTTCAGTAAAGTTTCAGGCTACAAGTACACTTTCAAAAATCAACAGCATTTCCATATGATAATATCAAAACCCAAGAAGCAAAAATTGAAAGGAAAAGTCTCATTCCAAATAACTACAAAATACATATAATGCTTGAGAATTTATTTAGCAAAGCAAACACATGGGCAATTTAAATATCTGAAGGAATAGACAGTGTTCATACCTAGGTTATGACAATAAATAAAAATAACAATACTTCCAAAATTACACTTTTAATACTGTGCTGATAAAATTACTAAGAGGATACTTTGTAGCACTTGATAAAATAGTAACAAAATTCTTTTTAAAAAAATCTAAAATCAAAGGGAAATGACAAAAAGAAGTAGAGATGAAGCAAGGGAATAGAATGTCTAGACCTTGAGCTGTTTTATGAAAGTCATAAAAACTATCTGTATTGTTTTTAAAATGAAAAGATAGCTCAGTGGAACAGCTTATCTAAGGGTGAAAAATAATAGAATTTGATAGCCTAATACTTGATAAAATGGAAAACAGAAAATTACTTGGAGGGGTGATTCCAGATTTGATAAAACTGCTCAGAAAATGAGAAAGCTGTCTGGCAGAAATTAGGTTATTAGGTTTATATCTTTGTATCAAATTTCTCTGATATGGTTTTATTATCCAAGATATGTAAGCAAATAATAATTACATTTAACTAATAGCCATTCCCAATAAATAAATGTCCAAAGGAAAAGAACAAACAACTCTCAAATAAAGAATTGCATAATGTTCATAACTACATAAAAGAATGCTCCAAACTGCTAATAATAAGAAACTTGCAGAACAACCTTGAGGTTTTACCTCACACTCTGAAAACTGGCAAAGATGTCAAAAATGGCAATATTCAGTACTGAAAAGATTGTGGAATGATAAGCATGCTAATACATAGTTAGTGGCAGAATCATTTTGGAAACTAATTTGGAATCATGCAAATGAATTGGCTAATATGTTCATATCCTTTGAACTTATTCCCCAAGAAAAATACTGAAAAAAAGAAAGCCTCAATATACACCAAAATATTTCGAGCAGCACTCTTTGTGAGAACGAAGAATTAGAAACAAAGAGGCCAAACCATTAGTAATGAATGACTAAAGAAATGGCAGTACATGAATGTAATGAAATATTACTACTCTCTTAAATGTTTGTGATGAATACAGAAAAGCATGTAAAGATTTATATGAATTGGTGTAAATTAAAGTTAAGCAGAACCAAGAAAACAATATACAAAGTAACTACATTAGTGAAAATGGGGGGGGGGGGGAGAGGGAACACCAAAAATTGAAAAGTGAAAGTAACAAAAGTATAAAGCATGACTCTAATGAAGAGATATAAGAAAATAGCCCCAACCCACCCATTTAAGGAGCTCAGAGATCCACAAGTATTGCACTTTTTTTTTTAACTTTTTCAATATATTGATTGGTTGTGCTGACTTTTTTTCTCTTAAAAATACTATTTGCTACATAGGACGGTTTTCTGGGAAGGGCAGAGTGAAAGATACTAGGGATAACTATGATGATATAAGAAACAGAAGAGATCAACAAAATTTATTTTTTAAAAAAAGCTGTTTCCTGGCTAAAATAAAAACTGGAGATTATGAAGATTTCCAAATGGTTTCAAGAGCCTTAGAGGGGGCTAGTTTTATTATGTCTGCTAGAATATAAATCCTTTGATGGCATGTTTTGTTTCAGGGTTTTCTTAGTAACCTCAGCTCTAAAAGTCATCCCATTCCCTCTAATCTCCAGTATATTGCTCCTGCTGACCTGTCCTCCCTCCTAATCTTTCATCTTTCCACATGTACTTGTTCTTTGCCTGATTTAGGACTTTAAAGTTTAAAAACATGCCCAAGTCTCCTCCATCCTTAAAAAACTCTAACTTGATCCTACCATACCTTCAAGGTATCATCCCATTATCTCTTCCTCAGTTTCTCTGCTAAACTCCTAAAAAAAGTTGTTGACACTTATTGTCCCCACTTGCTTCCCTCTCATTTACTTCTCAATCTTTTGCAATCTGGCTTACACGTCATAATTCAACTGAAATTCATCTTTCAAAGGTCATTACTGATCTTTTATTTGTCAGATCTAATAGCCTTTTCTCATTCGTTATCTTTCTCTTGGTAGCATTTGGGGCTATTGATCACTGGAATTTCCTGGATAATTTCTCCCCTTTGGGTGTCTGTGACACCATTGTCTGTTGTCATACTAGTCTACCTCAGTGTTATTTGCTGTATCATGTCCTTTATTTAAGAGTATAGGGGGTAGCTGGGTAGCTCAGTGGATTGAGAGCCAGGCCTACAGATGGGAGGTCCTAGGTTTAAATCTGGCCTCAGACACTTCCCAGCTGCGTGACCCTGAGCAAGTCACTTGACCCCCATTGCCTACCCTTACCACTCTTCTGCCTAGGAGCCAATACACAGTATTGACTCCAAGATGGAAGATAAGAGTTTAAAAAAAAAGAGTATACCCCAAGGTTCTGTCCTGAGTGCCTTTTCTTCCCTCTTTCAGCTACTTCATCATTTCCCATGGTTGTAATGATCATCTCTAGGCTAGCAAATATGAAATCTATATATCAAAACGTCTCTCTCTGGAACTCCAGTCCTGCATCTCAAACTGCCAACTGGACATTTGATATTGGATATGCCATAGGAATCTCAAACTCATATCCAAAATAGAAATCAGCCAACTAGCATTTATTAATTACCTTCTATTATACACTGTGCACTGAGGATAGCAAGAAAGGCAAGAAACAATCCTGACTCTCAGAGAGCTCTCAGTTAGAGACAACAGGAACACGACTGTACAAACAAGATAAAAACAGGACACTTTGGGAGTAATCCTAGAGGGAAGGCATTAAGATTAAGGAGGATAGAGAAAGGCTTCTTGTAAAAAGTAAGACTTTAGCTGAAACTTAAAGGAAGCCAAAGAAACTAGGAGATGGAGATGAGGAGGAAGAGAATTATAAGCATAAGGGATAGTGAGTGAAAATAAGCAGTAAGAAGATGGAATATCGTGTTTAAGGAAAGACAAAGAAGCCAATATCATTGGATCACTTGAAGAGTATTTGAAGAGAGTAAGGTTTAATAAGATTGGAAAGGTAGGCAGGGGCTGAGTTATAATGGATTTTGAATGCCATAAGATTTCATATTTGATCCTAGAAACAATAGAGAGCCACTGGAATTTATGAAAGAAGGGAATGATAGGGTCAGATTTGCATTTTAGGAAATTCAGTTTGACAGCTAAGTGGAGGATAGGCTCAAGTAAGTAGAATTAAAGATGGCAAACCCACCAGCAGGCCATTGCAATCATTTAAGCATGATGTGATCAGGGGTTCCATCAGCATGATAACAATGCCAAAGGAGAGAAGAAGGATAGTAGCTGGTAGGGACAGACAAAAGAACAAAAACAAACCCTAGAACTCATTATCTTTCCTCCCAAAACCCATTTCTATTTCTTTTGATGGTGCCTCCATCTCCTTTTAGTCATTCAGGTTTGCAACCCTAGAGTTATCCTCAACGTCTTATTCTCACTTACCCCTCAAATATCCAAGTCTGTTTTTTCTACCTTCTCAATATTGCTCTCATTGCTCCCTTTGTGTTTATTCACATGGCCACCATGCTAGTCAGGATCTTGGCACCTCTTGTGCAGGCTATGCAACAGCCTCCTAATTGGTCTGCCAGTCTTGAGTCTCTCTCTACCACAGTTCTTCCTCCATAAAACTGCCAAAATTATTTTCCTAAAGCACAGGAATGACTCCATCACTCCCTTTCTCAATAAAGGACAGTGGCTCACTGTTACCTCTCAGATTAAATATAAACTCCTTGTTTGGCATTTAATGCCTTTCACAACCCTGCTCACCTTTTCAGTCTTCTTATACATCCATTAATCTGCTACATGGGCATCATTGTTCATACAAATTGGCCTTCTTACTATACTTCTCATGAATAATCTTACAATCCTGATTTCTCCCAGGTCTCTCTCCTCCCTTCCCCTTCCCAGAGTCCCTAGTCCCTAGTTTCCTTCTAGGCTCAGCTCAAGCACCACCTTCTATCATATGAAACCTTTCTTGATTCCCACCTTCCCAGAGCCGCTAGTTCTTTCCTACCCAAACCACTTTGTTCCTCTTTTGTACATATCTTTATGTGTATGTATCTCTCAGGGTCAATTTCATTTTTTAAAAAATTCCTTTGTATCTAACACAATGCCTGGCACTTAGCAAGCTTTCTGGTTGATTGATTGCTTCAAAACTTAAGCCTTTGCTTTTCATTGGTAACAGTCTATGATTAGATGTAATATGTTTATCAACTGTGAAAAGGGATTGTGTGTGTGTGTGTGCCCACACATTTACGCCCAAGTGAAAATACTAATGGGAGTTAAAAAGCCAGGAAATAAGGGGAAAGGGAAAGAGATATTCTTGAGTTAACTGGGCAAGAATAAGAAAAGGAAGGATTGTTGAATAAGCCAGAGAAGCTAATTGTCTGAGGTGGAATTGGCTAAACCAAGAGTTGTGAAAGAGGAAAAAAAGTGGGGGTTGATGGGGTTGGGCTGGGGCAGTGACATAACATACATTCCATCTTTCTCAGAGAGAAGTAAGTCTTTGTGGAACAGTGGGAAAAGGTGGCTCTGGAGTTAGAAAATCCCACCTCTTATCATTTACTACCTGTGAGATCTTGGGGCAAATTTCATAGGAACTCAGTTTCCTCATCTGTAAAATAAGTGGAGATTGGACCAGAGAGCTTCTGAGCTTTCTTTTTAGTCCTGTTCAGCCTTAGATCTTTGATTCTTAGAAAACAATGAGTCAAGATGGCAACGTGGCATAATGGTCAGCAAGCCTGTTCCAGAGACAGGAAGTCCAAGGTTTAGGCCCTGCCTCAGGAGAATGTGATCCCCTAATCCTAGGAAAGTTATTTAACCACTTTATGCTTCAAGCTGCCCTTTCAGATGAGAGGGTACAGATCTTCATGAATAGAGGAAGTTCCTTACTGAGAGCTTCTTACAGTGAAATCACAGGTCTGGTCCAAAAAGTAAACACTGAGTCAGTCAGTTCTTGTGACAAACTGTTTGGTTACTGTCTGGTAAATTAATGGAAATGAAGGAAAGTGTCCCCAAAATGTGGTGATGAAAGATACATAATGGCTGTTTTTAGGTATAGAATATTTGTAAATTTGGAGAAGGAATTGGCAAACCACTCCAGTATCTTTGCCAAGAAAACCCCAAATGGTTTTGAGAAGAGTTAGACACAATTGAAAAAACAACTGAATAACATTTGTAATTGTGTGCTTCTCAGAAAGGAATTGCTTATCCTAGATTATTAGGACTAGAAGCTACTTCAGGTATATTTGCTCCTCTCATTTGGTAGTTAGCTGTCTTCTCAAATAATTTACTCTATCCAGTTGCCACTTTGGCCATCCTTCTATCTAGTTCCATCCTTTTTGGAAAGGACATTTCAACTTATCTCTTAATTCCCCAGACTAATCTAACTCCTCCTTTTAGAAGGCAAGTTCTCTTGGGGATAGCTGGGTGGCTCAGTGGATTGAGAGCCAGGTTCAGAGAGGGAGGTCCTGGGTTCAAATCTGACCTCAGACACTTCCTAGCTATGTGACCCTAGGCAAGTCATTTAACTCCCATTGCCCAGCCCTTACCACTCTTCTGCCTTGGAACCAATACACAGTATTGATTCCAAGATGGAAGGTAAGGGTTTAAAAAAAAAAAGGACAGGTTCCTTGATGGCAAGGACTACCTCATTTTTTCTATTTGTATTCCTAGTGCTTGGCATGATACTTGGCATTTAGTAAGTACTCTTACAGTCAAGGAGCCTCTAGTAGAACCATTATTTCCTTTTCTCATTGAGATCCTCAGCTCTGATTTGTCAACTTTTGCTTTTTTTTGTGGGGATCAGGGAGTATTTCTCCATACCCCTTTTCTTCCCACCCCATACTATGTCACAACGGATATTTTTCCTTTCTCATTTCTCATTATATGTTGTTATTCTTCACTAGAATATAAATTTCCTGAGGGATAGGGCTGTCTGGCTTCCTTGTATTTTGTAATCTTAGCACAGTGCCTAACACAAAGTACTTAATAAACATTTTATTGCCTATCTCAAAAGCATATTTTCATTCATTCAAAAATATTTCAATTAGAATTAATTTCATGGTATATGTGTATATAAAATAGGTAGTATGGAGGAATTCTATGTGAATTGGAACGACCTCCAGGAATTGATGTAGAGTGAAAGGAACAGAACCAGGAGAACCTTATACACAGAGATGGATACACTGTGGCACAATTGAATGTAATGGGACTTCTCTACTAATAGCAATGCAATGACCCAGAACAATTCTGAGGGACTTATGAGAAAGAACGCTATCCACATCCAGAAAGAACTGTGGGAGCAAACACAGAAGAAAAATAATTGCTTGATCACATGGGTCAATGGAGATATGATTGGGGATGTAGATTCTAAGTTATCACCCTAATGTAAATATTAATAACATGGAAATAGGTCTTGATCAATGACACATATAAAACCCAGTGGAATTGCTCATTGGCTATGGAAGGGGAGTAGAAGGAGGGGAGGAAAAGCACATGAATCATGTAACTATGGAAAAATATTCTAAATTAATTAATTAGATAAATATTTTCAAATAAAAAAAATTAAAATAGGTAATATGTGGCATAATATATAGAGCTGTGTCAGCGAGCCTATGACATGCATACTGAAGGAGGTTGCTCCCTTCCCCTCTCTACACTTGCCTGAGGACATCATCTGCCCCTCTGTCCAGCAGCCCAGTGGGAGTGCTTCCTCCCTCCCCTGTGGGGAAGGTAGGTGAGTGGAGTGCGGGCTCACATGAGATGTGAGGGTTCCAGTATGGCACTCAGTCCCTAAAAAGTTCACCATCACTGGTATAGAGTGAAAGATTTGTAGTGGAGACCAGGTTCGAAATCTTTTGATACTTACTAGCTGGCTTACCTTGGAAAAGTTGCTTAATTTCTCTAAGTCTCAGCTTTCTCAGCTATAAAATGAGGGTATTAAAAGAAATAAGGTAGATTTCCTCTTATGACAGGAGGCTTTCTTTTGGGGTTTCTAAAAGGCTTTTTGCCTAAAGAAGGTCCTAGAAGCAAAGGAAGCCAAATAATGCCAGGAGTTCTCCAATTACTTCACAAGGTTGTCATAAGGCTCAAATGAGATCATTTATGTAAAGAGCCTTTGCAAATATCACATAAAGTTCATTATTGTTCTACAAAGATTCAGTGACCAACCATTAGTAGAACATACATTTTTAAGGAGTTTTTTTGTTTTGTTTTTAGTAATAGTGATAGGTTTTTTAATTTACCCACTCTGTATCACCCAGTTCTTTTTATGACCATTGATATATGTTTGCCAAACCATTTGCTAGGAGATTAGAATACAATCTATGGCCTTGGAGTAGAGAAAAAAACAAATGATCAAAGAAATGGAACCCGTGAAATTGATCTCTTTAGCTCAATGCTCTTAGTCTTTGGTTATATGTAGGGACTCTATAACATGAAAACCCTCCTTATAACAACAATTAGTGTACACTGATTAAGAAAAATACATGATGACAAAGAGCTCCTACAAATTCTCTAATATTTAAATGAATTTGTATTTTGTTCATCACGGCAGCATCTACATACATGTGAAAAATAGTAATACTCTACATAGAGGTGTTATTCAATGGTCAATACTGATTTTCAGATATCTCACATTAACTGCAACTCCTCTACCAGTCCTTATCTCACAGGTTTAAGACTATTGTGCTAAAGAATAGAGCCAGTCAGTGTTGGGGAAATTCAGTTATCTGAGCACAAAATGAGGTTCCAGGAGAACAACGTGATGATCTTGACTCTTCCTTTGACTAGCTGTGTGAGTAAGCTACTATGAGCAAACCTCTATGGTTTCTTCTTCTGCAAAATGAATGGGCTTGAGTACATGATCTTTCAGTGAGTCAATTCATTCATTCAATAATCATTTCAGACCAGTTGGCCCATTTGTAAGCAAGTCTTTTATAAAATAGAATCTCAATGTTGGAGGCGATGTTAGAAACCTTTTAGTTCAACTTGTCTGAAACAGAATTACAACATCCCCAATAAAAGGTCAACTAGCCTCCCCTGGACTTCAAGGAAAGGGAAGCTCTTTACCTCTCAAAGCAGACATGTATAACCCAGTGGAATTACTTGTCAGTTCTTGGAGGGGGAAGGGGAAGAACATGAATCGTGTAACCATGGGAAAAAAAAAGTCTAAATAAATAAATTCAAAGCACACTATTCCTTTTGGGGAATTTTATGGACTATGAAATTTTTCTTTATATAAGCCAAAATCTGCTTTCTGCTATTTGTAATGATTTCTTCTTATTCCGCTATCTGGGACCAGTCAAAATAAGTCTAATTGTCTTCTACTACAACCTTGATGCACTTGAAAAACATTTATTGTATCACCTCCAACTTTTCTCTTCTGTAGGTTAACCATTCCTATCTTCTGAATAATAACAAGTAGTTAGCATTTATATGGTGCTTTAAGGTTTGCAAAATACATATGTTCACTCATTTGATCATTAGGAACTTATTTTTGGCACCAACTTACAAATAATGGTGCACTCTTTCTGTGCTCACTCCTCCACCTTGCACTGGCACTGGGTCCCTAGAAGAGCAGTTATTACTGCTTTCAGTTATAAGGATAACCCTGTGGACAGATATTGTCCTAATACTAGCACAGGAGTCCCTACTGGTATACTTCCATTTAAAAATCAGCCAGCAGACTCAACTCTTTATCAGATTTGAAAATTTTTTTTTAATTAATTGATTTAGAATATTTTTTCATGGTTACATGATTCGTGTTCTTTCCCTCCCCTCCTACTGAAGTAAATAGCTAACTCAGGGACTGGTTTAGATGGGTATAAATGCCTTAAATGGGGTGCCAACTGAAAGTGGTAAAAGTGAACTCCCGGAGGACTGAAATAATAAATAAACTCAGTGGGGTTGGTATCTGCTGGGATTACACAGTGGGTCCTTTCTGGTGATGAGGTGCCAATCACCTGATTTGGGAAAGGAACTTAAAAGGAGAGACTAGTAGTTATTTTAAGGTTTAATAACAATTGAGTCAGGTAGGGAAGGGAATGGGAAAATCTGCCTTATAGTACTAGGGTCCCCTCCCCAAAGTTCAGGAGGATAAAACTACACTAACAGACTAACCCCTAACAGCTGCCTTGAGTCTAACCTATCCAGAAACTGGAAGGTAGACAGATCCAGCTGTATAGGATGGGGTTTCTCACGCATGTGTCCAAAGCTAGATGATCTTCAAATGCTAGTTCCACTGAAATCCAGATGATCTGCTAGTACATCCAATTTAGGAGAGGGAGTGAGGATTTAGACCAGTATCCAGCCATTGAGCCCTAACCTCCAAATCAACCAAACTCATTCCTAGGGTCTCTTGATTGTAGATGGTTTCCAAGTAAATCAGGATCCTCACAGAGGGAAATACAGCTCTCTCTCCATAAAGGGGATCAGGGAAAATCTAACTGACACTTTGCCCGTCTCCCACCAAAGTTCTGGAATCTACCTCCCTGTCAATCATCTTTCCTATAACACTATTACACTAACCCCTTCCCCCCATAGCTAATGAGCAATTCCACTGGGTTTAACATACAGATTCAACTCTTTAGTAAAGGCATTTACTCAAATGGAGTAATAAGAACAATAGTTACAAAATATTTTCTCCAAAATGGGGAGGTCCCTCTCCCACACATTCACAAAGTCCATGGAGGTAGGAGTAGAAGATGAGCACAAATTTAAAGCATAATGCTTCCCTATATATGTGGAAGACACAAGTGGCAAAGGCAATTTGCAGCTCCAGAAATTCAGGGCCATGATGTCCTTTTTTCCCTCAGAAGTTCCTCATGAAGTTCATCGTGAGCTGTGGTATTGGTGATGGCCAGGTTGCTACCCTGCTCAGCTGCTATTTACTCAAAGTGCATTGCATCTCTAACAGAAAAGCAGTTCAGCTGGGCTTGCTCCTTATGGACATGGTGTCTCATTTGAAGAGTTATCATTTTGGTCCAAGAAGATTTCTTAGGCTAGACTGGGAAGCCTTCTCAGGCACTAGGTTTGGCTACTTCTGGGACTGGGCAGGCAGATTACTTTTCCTCTGGGCAATTGCTACCAGGCTGGGTCAAGTAGGCTAGTCTACTGCTTAGCAGCTGCAAATGGAAAGTCTACTTTGCTTCATCTTTACATTTTACTGAAGAAGAAACCTCTGAGGTTCAAAGAAACCAAGCTATTTGCCCATAGTCAAAGAGAAAGAATTGGAGACAGGGCTAGAATCCAAAAGTTCTCACACTAAAATACAGTGCCCTTCCTACCAATCCAGGCTTTCATATGTATTTTCTCAATATGAGTTTCTTGGAAATTCAAATATATTTTCTTCAGAATCATCAAATTAACAATAAAAACAATGAGATACTCTATTCGCACATTTTCTATACTAATAGACAGACTTTTTTCATTTTTTAATTGTTTACAGGCAATGTACTTTCCCACACGGATTAAAGAAAGACCTGTTTACAATACTTCTCCACTTGCATGGCATAGAGGAATTCTGCAGTCTCATACCATGGCAGCATCCTAGATGTTTTTTATATTCCTCTAGAAGTTACTTTTTTCATCTGAGCTCAGCTCTGTGTATAGGAAAGGAAGAATTTTTGCACTGAACCCATCAGATGAAGGCTTTGACATTTGACATCAAGATTTTCTTCCTTAAAAATGAAATCTAACAAGGGGCAGTTAGGTGTCTCAGTGCAATGAGATCCAGGCCTAGAAACAGGAGGTTCTGGCTTCAAATGTGGCCTCAGACATTTCCTAGCTTTGTGACTCTGAGTGTGTCACAACCCACATTGCCTAACCCCAGTGATGGCAAATCTTTTAGAGATGGAGTGCTGGGCTCCTCTCTCATCTCACCCCCCAGGCTGAGTGCCATGCCCACCCCTCCAGAGACCATGTGCTCTGGCCCCCCTCCCACCGAGTCCTGCCCTCCACCCTTTATTTCACAGAGGGGAGGAAAAAAGAACTCCCACTGGGCTGCTAGGTGGATGAAAAAATGTCCTCGGTGAATGTAGTGAGGGGGTAGGGAGTGACCCAAGCACTCTGCTCCCCTCCAGCTCTGCCACCTGTGAGCCAACCACCTTACCCCTGTGCACTCCCATTTGGCTGCTGGGCAGAGGGGTGGGTGATGTGAAAAAAATGTCATCAGGTGCTGTGGAGAGGAGGAGGGGAGCAGCTCTATCCAAGACCCTCTGCCTTTCTAGTAATGAACTCTTGAGGAGTGGGGGAGGGTGGCCACATGCCCACAAAGAGCACTCTAAGTGCTATCTTTGGCATATGTGCCATAGGTTCACCATCACTGGTCTAGCCCTTTCTACTCTTCTGCCTTAGAACCAATACACAGTATTGATTCTAAGATTAAAGGTAAGGGTTTAAAAACAGACAAACAAACAAAAAGAATCCTAACAAAAGTATATTTTCTATTTATTTTTTAGAGTGAAAGGTGCATCATTGCTTGTACTTGGTATTTACCTTTATCTTCTATATTATATACTAAAAAAAGTCAAACATAGGAGAACAAAGTCCTTTACAAGAAGGAATGGTCTGGGAGAGAAAAGTCAAGGAGAAATGAGCAATGAGCAACTTAGAATAATGGGTGTGAAACTGAGGTGTGTGTGGGGGGATAATTTCTGGCAGGAACAATATGTTATATAACTTGTATTTCATGAATCAGCAGTTTCAGCAGCAATATGAAAATTTTTTTTAGACACGTAGATTGGATGAAGCAGAGGTAAAATGTTTTCTGAAACAAAGCAAGTTTCAAAAGCATTTTTGTTCCACCCCCTCAAAGCAGAACTTTGACAAGGAGATGATTCATGTTCAGGCTTCATTAAGACTTTTATACCACATAACACATCTCATGGGAAATGCTTCCCTAACTCTGATTCTCCCTCCTCTCCCTTCCTTCACAATAACACCCCTACTTGTCTAATTTTCCTGTCTAATCATAGGCTACCTGTCCAAAGAACATACATTTGGGGATACAGAGTCATACTGGAAGTATTCAGATTATTTTTTTTCCTTTGTGAAAACTAACCCCAATACCTTGGAGACTGACTTGTACATTATAAGCACATGGTAATCACTTGATTTTTAAATTAAAAGTGATTGTGGCAATTGTGTTTGTTTGAACTTGATTAGTTAATATTAAGTGCTTGGATGAAGTCATTTGCACAGAATGAATCTGCAGTCTTTAAAGTTGTTGATGAGAAAGTCAGAGAAGGTAGAAAGAAAGGCAAGCTGTGAATATAGATACCAAAAGCACATATTAAACCAAAATATTCTGAGGACTAGGAAAAAAGAAATGGTTTAAGGAGTAAGAACACTGATCTTAACCTCCTTATCAGGAATTTTTAGGTCAAGTCCTATCATAGAAAACTCCAGAACCTAAATTCTGTCACACCAGATATCATTTGAAAATACTAGTCTTCCAATCAAGCTTATTAAATGTTCTATAGTGATTTGGGTTATAATATTTTTGGTACTGGAGTTGCTTTTTATTGAACATCTCCCTTTATTGCCATGTTGGCTTTGGGAACAAATTTGGAGAAGAAAAGATGGGTTGGAGGAAGAGAAAGAGGGACCGCTCTTCCTGTATACAATGGATAGCTTCTAGCCATGTGACTAGGGATAAGCAGGAAAACATTCCCTTACCAATGATGAGAGTTACAGCTGACTGACTTATCTCTTCTCAAATTCTATTGCTTGTAAACCATGGAAAGTGTGGCATAAGACAACTTTAATATTTCACTTCTCTACAAATCAGGCTAACACCCTAAGATGCACATTTGAAAAGGATTTTCTAAAAAAGCATTACAATTTTAATATGGACAACTTGAAATGAACACAGGAGCAGCAGAAATGTCTTATTGAAATGGATACAAATATATGTGCTTTTACAAATATTCTTGTGGGGGCAGCTAGGTGGCTTAGTAGATTGAGAACTAGGCCTAGAGATATGAGGTCCTAGGTTCAAATTTAGCCTCAGAAACTTCCTAGAGGTGTGACTCTGGGCAAGTCACTTAACCTGCATTGACTAGCCCTTACCACTCTTCTGCCTTCGAACCAATACACAGTATTGATTCGAAGATGGAAGGTAAGGGTTTTTAAAAAAAAGCATATATATATATTTATTTTTTCTTGTGTTCAGTTTTCCCCTCAATTCTATACAGTAACAGTAACCCCTCAATTAATTAATGCTCTTAAGTATGAAGCTCTTTTTTTTCTTTTTTTTTCCAAACATTTATTAATATTCATTTTTAACATGGTTACATGATTCATGCTCCTCCTTTCCCCTTTACCCCCCGCATTCCCCCCACCCATGGCCGACGCACATTTCCACTAGTTTTGTCATATGTCCTTGATCAAGACCAATTTCCAAATTGTTGGTAGTTGCATTGGTGTGGTAGTTTCGAGTCCACACCCTCAATCATGTCCACCCGGACCCATGCGTTCAAGCAGTTGTTTTTCTTATATGTTTCCTCTCCTGCAGTCCTTCCTCTGAATGTGGGTAGCATTCTTTACCATAAATCCCTCAGAATTGTCCTGGGTCATTGTATTGCTGCTGGTACAGAGGTCCATTACATTCAATTTTACCACAGTATATCAGTCTCTGTGTACAGAGTTCTTCTGCCTCTGCTCCTTTCGCTCTGCATCAGTTCCCGGAGGTCTCTCCAGTTCGCCTGGAACTCCTCCAGTTTATTATTCCTTTTAGCACAGTAGTATTCCATCACCCGCATATACCACAGTTTGTTCAGCCATTCCCCAATTGAAGGACATACCCTCTTTTTCCAATTTGTTGCCACCACAAAAAGCGCAGCTATGAATATTTTCGTACAAGTCTGTTTATCTATGATCTCTTTGGAGTACAAACCCAGCAGTGGTATGGCTGGATCAAAGGGCAGGCATTCTTTTATAGTCCTTTGAGCATGATTCCAAATTGCCAGCCAGAATGGTTGGATTAGTTCACAGCTCCACCAGCAATGCATTAATGTCTAGTATGAAGCTCTTTTGCCCAGGCACTGGTTTATATTAGAGACTACCTTTTGTCTTTCTTTGTATCCTCATTGCAGCACTTAGTACAGTGTCTGGCACATAGTAAGTGTTTAATAGATGCTTATTGACTGACTATTTCCAATATTAGGTCCGTGGGTGGAAAACTTAAAGAATCAATGGATAGGGATGAGCTAGGAAGTTGGTATAGGTTCCCCATCCTGGCTTTATTCCTGGAGTTCTTTAAGTCTAAGCATCTGGGAAAACAAGCTGGGAAAAGTTGCCTAGGTCATTTTCACTGAAGAGAATATCTTGAGAGTTTGGAGGGTTCTGTCCTAGGCTCTCTTTTCTCTTGTTATTAGAATAAAGTTCATTGTGAGTAGGGATCATTTCACCTTTTGTACTTGTAATTCCCATACCTAGCACAATTCTTTGTACATAATAGATGTTTAATAAATACTAATTGATTGATATCTCTTTGGAGTTTATCACCTTTATGCAGATGATTCACAAATAATTGTTTACATACATACATATAGAAATATACACACACACACACACATACATATATTCCAGCATTCTTACCTGAATTTCAATCCACATTGTTACCAATTACCTGTTGAAAATTTCAAACTAGATGTCCAGGAGATGCCTCAAATTCATCATGTCCAAAATTGAACCCATTATCTTTCCCCCCAAACTCTTATTTCTGTTCAAGGCACCACTACTTTTAAATTCTCCCAGGTTCATAACTTGGTATTATCCTTGACTCCTTACTCTTCCTCACCCCACAATCCAATTAGTTGACAAATTTTAGCCATTTCTATCTCTGCAATACCAAACTGACTCCTTTTCTGTATTCTCATAGTTACCACCTTAATTCAAGCTCCCATCATCTCTCTCCTACGGTACTGCAACAATGTTCAACTGTGATAGACTTAGCTATTATTGGTAATACAAAGATCCAGGACAATTCTGAGAGACTTATGACAAATGCTATCTACCTACAGAGAAAGAACTGTAGGAGTCAGAATGAAGATGAAAGCATATAATTTTCAATAGTTTTGAGGTTTATATTTTGGAGTTTTGGTTTTATAAGATTAACTCACTTACAAAAATGAACAATATGGAAATATATTTTGCTTGATAATACAAGGATAACCCAGATCAAATTTCCTACCAGCACTGGGAAGGGGAAAGAAAAGGGAGGGAAGTAAGTTCTATCATATAACTTAGGGAAACTTGTGTAGAAATTTGTTATTATATGTAATTACAATTTTTTTAAAGTAAACTAAATTATTGCAACAGCCTCACTAACCCTCACTGCAATCCATCCTTTACACTGCTACCAAAGTGATTTTCTTTAAGTACAGCTCTGTTTATCTCCCAATGGTTCCCTACTGTCTCTAGGACAACGTATAAAAGTCATTTAATTTTTTTAAATTTTATTTTTTTAATTTAATTTACATTTAAATTTTAAGCTTCAAAGCCTTAATACATTACTCCCCTTCTTGCCTTCTTTGATCCAGCCAAACTAGCTTATGTTCCCCATATATAGGACAATATTTCCTATATCTAGGCCTTTGTACTGACTGTCTCCACTACCAGAAATGTTTCTACTTCTCTTATCTCCTAAGAATTCTCTTCCTTTAAGAGTCAACTCAAGAATCTCCTTTTACATGAAGACTTCTGATCTCGACTGAACTTCCACAATGGATTTGAATACATTGTGTTTATTCTGTGTACATCTACATACATGTTGTCTCCTGTATTAGAATGTAAATTCTTAGCCAGTAGGGATTGTTTCAGTCTTTATATTTGTATCCTTAGCACAGTGCCTGACACATGATGACTGATTAATAAATGTTTGTTGATGAACTGATTGGGGAAGAAAGGAAAAAAGAATAGAAATAACTTGCTTAGGTCAGCAATCTGGTCGGAAATTCACATTCTGAAGCATTTCCAACCTAACACCTTTCTTTCTCCTTGCCTAAAATATTACCTGAAAATGTAAACTCTTCATCTCCCCCTTGTCTTAGTATCCCCAGTGCTTTTTATAGTGCTTGGCACATAGGAGGTGCTTAATAAATGGTTGTTGATTGATTTCTTCCTCTGGTGATGAAGTTTCTGATAATGACATTAGAATGGAACCTCTTTGTGAATTGTTGTATTAATGTAGCTTAAAGCATTGTTCAGACTTGTCAAAGACTATTTAAATCAGGACTGGATACATAGAAAGGACTAAATACAAAGTGTTGAATATATTTAACATCTGCTTTATATATCTATTTATATGTATGCATCTATACATATATGTGTATATCTACAAATATATATACATTTTTACAAAATACACATACAGTTAAACATACATATGTATGTCACCCTCAATTCACAAACTGTTTATGACAATTATAGCTATTTAGTTTCTTTCTTTTCAAAACTCTGACCTCTTGTCTTAGAATCAATATAGATTCCAAGGCAGAAGAGCAATAAGGACTAGGCAACTGAGGCTAAGTGTCTTGCCAGGGTTGCACAATTAGGATGTATCTGAAGTCATATTTGAACCCAGACCGCCTATCTCAGGCCTGGCTCTCTATCCACTAGACTAGAGCCACCTAGCTGCCTCATTCAATTGCACCTTACAGATTCTTCTTTTGGAATGAAATTTTGTTTGTAGTCTAGTACAGCAAACCAAAGAAACAGGAAAAGTACTAAGGCGACAATATTCCTTTCTAGTTCATTCTCATTTGAACACCACCACCACAAAATTGACACGGAAAAGAAATGTATAGAAACACTCCTAAGGCGCACATACGTATCTAACAAAACATCAAACTAAGTATTATAACAATCTAAAGTTACTCAAGGGCAGTTGGGCTATCGCTGTTTAAAACATTTCTTTGGGTCTGAACAGGGCTATTCCAATTTCCATCCGGCAAAGGCCCTTCCCCCATTCTGGTTCTCTCGCAGGTGTCCAACTGAATCCTTTCTCAGGAGATTCCTTGCCTCCATATCTATCCCCGCATTCTTTTCCAACCCTCCACCCCCAAAACTCTTGCATTTCCAAAATTCCAGCCCACATGAACGATCTCTAGCCACCAAGGCAGTTAGAAATCCGAACTCCGGATAGAATCTGAAGTAACCTTTTTGGACGCACAACTCAAGTCAATTGGGTTTCTCTAAAATTTCCCCGAGTGGGAAATAAACTTCTAGGGGCTCTTGGAAGGGTATTGCTTTTTATGGCCTCTGATCCCGGCCAAGGAGAGAGAGAAGGAGCTCGAGGGGGAAAGCAACCGTGGAACACAGAAAAGAGGAGGGGGTGGAGGAGAGTACAAGTTGTCCCAAGAGTTAGAGATGGAAGTAGCCATCCGAGGCCCCAACAGCTTTTCCCGCACTCGGCTCTTTCCTACTCTGAAGTGGGGCCAGTTTCTGGGCACTCTGAGCAGCCTCTGGAGCAGCAGGACCTCGAGTGGCTGTGGCTGGAGAGGTCCAGGGCGCTCCGGGAAAGTCGAGGGAGGACCCCCACTGCGAGTACTTACCCGGGCTCCAGCTGTGCGCCTCTGTCCGCTCCCGCCTGGCCGCGCGGCCCGCAGCGTGGAAGCGAGAGAACTGGGTCTTCCTCTTTCCTGGCCGCGGCTGCAGGCTTCAGTTTCCTTCCTGACGTGTTCCTCTCAGCTGCGGCTCCGCCTGCACAGACCGCGAGGCGCTGCTGGAGAGTGAGCGCCCCGAGGACTCACTGATGGACCGACACACTGACAGGCAGGCAGGCAGGCAGGTAAACTGAAGGACCGATGGACACACACAGGATGGAGAGGCTGACACACAGACACACAGAGACTGACAGACCAACGGATAGATAGAATGGCAGGCGAGCATGCAGGCAAGCCCGGATCGCAGCAGCGCGTGGGAGGGGAGGAAAAGAGTCCGGGAAGAAGAGGGTTTGGGTGTCACTTTAGCCACAGTCCCGCTCCACGCCCTCGCTCCTTCCAGCTAGGGGCCGCACCCGGGGGCTGCCTCCAAGCCAGGTCGAGGGGCCGGAGAGAACGCCAAGTCGGGCATGGGAGCTGCCTTTCCCATCCCACCTCCCACTCCCCTGGTTCCGTTCCTGTCCTTAGGAAACCCGTCCAAAGGTTCCCCAAAGCCTGGCTCAGGACTGTATGGGGCAAGCCCAGCGAGCAAATTCTGGGCTAGGAGACTTAGGACGTGAGTTTGTGTGAGTTCCCTGTACCTGCCAGTGGTACAAGTCTATAAAGCCTCAGAGGGTGGTCCCCGATTCTGGACAGCCCTCCCCCATGTCTCTTTCCCTTTGCATCTCGTGGCAGAGGCCAGAAGTAACCACTGTTCCTCCACCCCCACTGGGCTCGCTGTGTTGAGTGGCCTGGGGTCATCTGAGGACGGTTCGAGAGCTGGAGGGCGGGGGTGCAGAGGCCCCTCTGCAGCCCCCGGAGGATTTGGGGGGAACTGCAGGGTGGGTGGCCTCCTCACCGCCCCCAACCTCAGAGGCCAGCTACTTCAGTCCAACAGCCGGGCGGTGAACGAGGACCCTACTCAACAATTAAAGGGATCTAGAAGCCAATTATTCGTTCGGAATCTGGGGGCTAAGCTAGTAGAGCTGACAGAACACAGACTTGGAAGATGCTGAGCCAGTAAACAAATGTTGCTTAAAACTAGGATTGAACGTCTGCTTTTACAGCTGGTAGCTTAACTCCACCCTCCCGGTGAAGATTTTCCAATATAAAAGTCATGGCAAAGAGGAATTACCACAAATTATCTATATTACAGATTTAGAGCTAAAAGGAACTTTAGAGATCATCTATCTGGTTTAGCTCTCTCAGGAAACTGAGATCTGGAGAAGTGAAATAACTTATACAGATTAAACAGCTAATTGACCCTCCTTATTTTATAGGACCATGAGAATAAAATGTGGGTTATAGATCATACAACTCTTAAGGGTATGGGATTTGAACTTAGGTCTTTTGACTAATTCCAGCACCCCAAAACTTTTAGATTTCTTAAACCTCTAGCTCTAGGTCAGTGGTCTACAAACTTTTTTTTTTTGCTCTATCTGCAAACAAAAATATTTTTAATATGCACTTGCCAATATTTGCATATTGACTTATATACATAAACAAAAATAGGAATTTTCAAAGGATGGGATAAAATGTCATGACATCCTAGAGTCAGTAGAGTGTCATTAAGGCTTTTGGAATAGGAGACTGACATGGTCCTATCTGCTTAAAGAAAATTACTTTGGCAATTGTTGGAGGATGGATTAAAATAGAGAGGCTTGAAGCAGGTAGATCAATTAGAAGATGACTGCAATACTTAATGCAAGAGGTGATAAGGATAATAAGGTGGTCTAGAGACAGGGTCTAGAGAGATAGAGGTAGAAGTAAGATTTGTCACTTGATTGAATAGGTAAGAGAAGAGAAAATAAACTATTGAATATTTGTGATCTTGAGTGACTAGAATGATAATAATGCCCTCACTAGAAAAAGGAAAAATTTGGAAGAGCGGTGAGTTTGAAGGAAAAAATAATGTGATGAGATGTGAGATTCTAATCACAGCTAATCCATGTCCAATCATCCTGTGGAACCATTTTGTCTTACTCAAATGAAAAGTTAGGGATCTTAAAGTTCACTGATCTAGAAAGTAGAGCCCACCTTGCCATGGGCACCTACCACTGCCACAGAAATGAGCTGGAAATTATCTGGGGTGGGTTTGGGATGAGGTAGGATTTCCCTAATAGCACCTCTACAGCTGTTTTGT
Organism: Gracilinanus agilis; assembly: GCF_016433145.1. Taxonomy (NCBI): domain Eukaryota; kingdom Metazoa; phylum Chordata; class Mammalia; order Didelphimorphia; family Didelphidae; genus Gracilinanus; species Gracilinanus agilis. The sequence goes on from NC_058130.1 coordinate 501,417,855, forward strand.
GGGTCTCCAGGTAGCAGTTAGTTTTAACTGTTCTAAGAGAGACCAGTGTCCCCTCAATAGGGGAGAGGCTGGAAGATTTCATAGCTGAGGGAGGGAATGTTTTGGAGGATAAATGTAGGTGTAGTTTTATTGGAGACAGGCTCCACTATTGACCATCACAAGAAAATGGGAAGAATTGACTTCCTACCCTCTGTTTGGTTGATCCCATATTTCTTGGGGTCAGGCACTGGCTCTCATTTTGGAAACCACTGTTTTAGGTAACTATACATATATAGGTAGGTACTCTATCTAGGTAACTTTAGTAATTAATGATTAAGTACCACCTCACACCTAGCAGACTGGCCAATATGGGAGCAAAAGAAATTGATAAATGTTGGAGGGGATGTAGCAAGAGGTGAAAGGACACTATTACACTGCTGGTGGAGTTGTGAATTGGTCCAACCACTCTGGAGGGCAAATTGGAATTATGCACAAAGAGCTATAAAAGATTGCCTGCCCTTTGATCCAGCCATACCATTGTTGGGTTTGTACCCCAAAAGAGATCATAGAGAAACAGACTTGTACAAAAATATTAAGAGCTGCGCTTTGTGGTGGCAAAAAATCAGAAAATGAGGGGGTGTCCCTCGATTGGGGAATGGCTGAACAAATTGTGGTATCTGTTGGTGATGGAATACTATTGTGCTGTAAGGAATGATGAACTGGAAGAATTTCATGTGAACCAGAAAGACCTTCAAGAATTGATGCAGAGTGAAAGGAACAGAACAAGGAGAACACAACACAGAGACTTTTCTACTAGCAGCAATGCAATGATCCAGGACAATCCAGAGGAACTTATGAGAAAGAATGCTATCCACATCCAGAGAAAGAACTGTGGGGACAGAAATTCAGAAGAAAAACGTATGATTGAACACATGGGTTGATGGGGACATGATTAGGGTTTTGATGTTAATATGAATAACATGTAAATAGGTTTTGAACAATGATATATGTATAACCCAGTAGAATTGCTTGTCAGCTCTGGGAGGGGAAATGGAAGAGGGTGGGAAAGAACATGAATCATGTAACCATGGAAAAATATTCAAAATGAATAAATAAACAAACAAGTAATTAAATAAACGATATGCCCATGACAGGAATCTGAGAGTTTCTCCATTTTCTAGATAAAGCATAGCCATAGCACAAGGAGATAGGCAATGTGAGGGCCAAGGATCATTCAGTGGCACCATCTTAATTAGAGGTGGAGACTTTGTTCTACTGTGTAACTGTAATCTTTATCAGACATTATCAGAAATTACCTGAAGATAGGCAAGAATTCAGAATTCCTATGTACATGTTACTTTTCAGATCCCTGGGAAATTATTTGAACTTTAAATCATAGTTTAAAAGATGGAAGAGAGCTTAGAAATAATCTGTTTAGGGAATAAGCATTTGTATAGTGCAAACCTTTATTTGTTTTGTAGTTTCAGTTGTGTCTGTTTCTTTAGGACCCCACTGGGGTTTTCTTGGCCAAGATACTCCAGTGACTTGCAATTTCCTTCTGCAGCTCATTTTAAAGATGAGGGACTGAGGCAAACAGCATTAAGTGACTTGCCCAGGGTCAGACAGCTAGGAAGTGTCTGAGACTAAATTTGAACTCAGGAAGATGAATCCTCCTTTCTCCAAACCCAGCACTCTATCCACTGTGCCACCTATTTGCCTTGTTACACAAATGTCATCTATTATTAGAACTCTCTTCTCTGATAAAATAAATTGTCCAATGCAGATTATTATTTTTCATTAAAATGCAGCAATCCTTCACATGTAGTCAAGTATGTTTATTGTTAAATATTGGAAAAGAAAAGAATTAACTTGATCATGGTCCACAAATTATATTAGTGTTTCTTAACAATGATCTAAACTAAAGTACATGAACTACTGCAATAATCTGCTGATGAGTCTGCCTGCCTCAAGGTGAGTCTCCTCACTCCAGTCCATTCTCCATTCAGTCACAAAAATGATTTTCCTACATCTCAGGTCTGATTGTGTTAAATACCCCCTAATAAACTAAAATAAACTCTAGTGGCTCCTCATTACTTCCAGGATTGAATACTAAATGCCCCATTTGTCATTCAGAGCCCTGCATAACCTATCCTTCCCCTCACCTTCTTAATCTTCTTATACTTTATTTTGATCCAGTGACACTGACTTTCTTGCTGACACTCTAAGAAGACACTCCATTTCTTAGCTCTGGGCATTTTCTCTGGTTGTCATCTATATCTGGAATGCTCTCCTTCCTCATTTTTGTGTATTGCCTTCCCTGGTATCTTTCAAGCCCCAGCAAAAATCCCATCTTCTATGGGAAGCCTTTCCCAGCCCCTCTTAATTCTAAAGCCTTCCCTCTCAGTTATTTTCTACTTAACCAATATGTAGCTTATTTCTACATATTTTGCTTGTTGTCTACCCAATTAGGCTGTGAGTTCTTGGAGGTCTTTTGCCTCTTTTGGTATCCCCAAAACTTAGCACAGTACCTGGAACATTGTTTATTAAGTGAAAACAATGAAGCACTCAGTGTTATTTGTGGGATTATCATGCTAATACCTTGCAATAAGAATAATAGCTAGCATTTATGTAACTCTTCCTATGTGTCAGGCACTGTGCTAAGAACTTTACAATGATAAGCCTGTGAGGTAATTACTGTAATGATTCCCATTTTACATTTGAGGAAACTGAGACACAAAGAAGTTGCATCACTTGCCCAGGCCACTCAACTAGTGAGATTTGAACTCAAGTCTTCCTGATTTCAGGCCTAGGGCTCTATACTCTCTGCCACTTAGCCATAGAAGACAACCTTTCTCTGGGAATGCTCCCTCCCCAAATCTGTGTGAGCTACATTGGGGAGTATTTTGGGAGAGGCGTTATTCTTTGGGGTTCATAATTAAAGAGCACCTAATTCCTAGGTGCTCTTTAATTCCACCAGAGAAAGGTGTTCACACTAAAAAGATCACTAGGTGTTAATATTTTGTTACCATATTAAAACTTCTTCATCTGTGATTCTATCAACTTAGCTGGGGTAGGGGGATGGGGTGCAAATCTCCCTCCCCCCTCACTTACATAAGTATAAAGAACAGTCTTTTTTTAGAGTCCTTATGTGGATCACCATGGTAAAGGAGGAAAAAATATAATCAAAGGAGATAATTAATTCTGCCCAGAATTGTATAAAACTTTACTTATGATAACATTAATTCGAGAAATTTCACATACTTTCCTGACAATCTTTCACCTTTGAGAGTTCTAAGCCTTGGCAGCATTCTTTGGATCACTTAAGCAGGCAGTACAGTAGTATTTTCTAAAGATGACAGAATATAAAATCTGTTTAATTTTTATCCTTTATGCTTCTGAGGGGGAAATAGTCTTTCTACCTCAATAATATTTACATTCTTAACCTCTTCCCTCCCAGTCATATTCTGTGTATTATAATTTCAGAAGAGTTGAGGGCTATGCAACACAAATAGTATTTTCTATCATCTTGGGATCAAATATTGGGAAAGGGAGCATCAGAAGACCCAAAAGAAACTAGGTAAAGACTACTATCTCACAATATATTCCCAAGATAATCTCTAAATGAGTATACGACTTAGACATAGAGTGATATCATAAACAAATTAATAGAATGAAGAAAGAATTGTCTTTCAGATCTATGGATCAAGGAAGAGTTCATGGCAAAAACAAGAAATAGAGAGCATCAAAGAAGGTAAAATGAACAATTTTGATTATACAAAAATTATTACACACAGTTGATGGATCTATGAACTATCTAGTCATTCTAGAAAGCAATTTAGAACTATACCCCAAAAGTTATTAAATTGTGTGCATCTTTTGTTCCAGAAATATCACTAAAAAGGCTATACCCAAAAGAGATAAAATAAATAGGAAAAGGAATCATATATACAAACATATTAATAGCAGTTTTTCATGGTGGCAAAAATTAGAAACTGAAGTATGAGGAAAGAGAAGAGAGAGAAAGGATTAAAATATAAGTAAGGAAAGGGTTTTGCAGAAGTTAGTCTGGCTGCATGCCAGGAACTGAGGTTAGAGGGTTCTGGAACTCAGAGTGCGGATTTGAGGAGTCACCAACTGCTCCTGGGGGTCTTGGCTTCCAGTTCCCTTTAACTGGTTGAACCAGTTATGGTATATGAAGGTGATAGAATGCTATTGCACTATAAGAAATGATAAAGGGGACAATTTCAGAGAAACCTAAAGAGATATATGAACTGATGGGGAATGAAGTGAGGAGAATAATTTATGCAATAACAGCATTAAAGATAAACAACTCTGAAAGACTTAAGAACTTTGGACAACACGATGACCGACCACAATTCTAGAGAACTTGGGATGAGCTACTTGTTTCTGATAGAGTGAAGGACTTACAGTACAGACAGACAAATATTTTTTAAACATAGCCAGTTGGGGAAGTTATTTTACTTGTCTGTTTGCATATTTGTTATAAGGATTTTTTTTTCTTTTTCAGTTAGGAAGAGGTGGCATGAAGAAGAGAAAGCAGATTTTCATTAATTGAAAAAAATTAAAGAAAGATTTAGAATTGGCACTTAGAATATTTTTTTTTGGGTCAGGTAGAAAATAATATAAATATTATAGAAGAAAATGACACTTCAAAACTTTTTCAAAGGTTTTAAATTGAATCTTTACAATTCTTCTTCAAGTGCTTTGCTCTATAGTACAAATTAATCTGCTTTACCAGGTGAGTCAAATATTATAGCTTTGTTGCTCTCATTTTTTGCTGTAGTCACCAGTAAAGAACCCCAACCCCAGGCTGCTTTCAATTTTAAACAAATAAAGAAAAATATTTACTGGAAAAGCTGTTTGAAATCATAAGTCCATTTCCAATCTTCCTGCATTCTATTTGTTAGAGATCAAGAAGCCTTATTTGCATATTGATCCACAAAATAGTTAAAAATGAAAGCCTGGTAGGGAAATTGATGAAAGGAGAAAAGCACAGTATATTTAGAAATTAATAGTTAGATGTTCTGGGTCAAATAACTTAATGGAGGTTAGCAAAGCAACACAAGAGGTAGTTTTTCCAAAATTGAGACATTCACAGGAATTGAAACTGGCTTTAACTTACATGATGCAGAGGAGAAGTAATTTGTTTTTCTGAAAGTCTCCAAGTGAATTAATTTAGGGAGAGAAACTAGCACTCTTGCTTGGTCTAGATGCCTAGATTTAAGGCAAAAAAATGAAGTATTTGGTGTATTTTCTAATGAACAGAGAGTATAGAAAGAGAGCACTACTGCTTAAAAGTTGAAAGTACATTAGGGTTGCATGAAAGTTTTTGAAGACTATTATCCATACATTAGTAAGAAAAGTGTAGAGGAAGTTAAAATGTCAAAAAGACTACAATTCTGGCATGTTTCTTTTGGAGAAAAAGCATCTGGAAACTAATTATATTAAGTTAGCTGAAGTGAAACTATTATGCTTCCCTATTAGAGAAATTCCCAGCTCTTAAAATTCACTTGTTCTCATTTTCAAGCATAAAACATGACAAAAAGTATACATTAAATTTATTGTCCTCTTAAAATTTATATAGTCAGTATAAATTTATGGATTGCAGATTATATTTGGAGAACTATAACTAGAATAGTAAGCCAGATTGTGTTCTTTGTACTTAAAAATTTTTTTCTTCACATGCCAACTGGTCAAGATGACCAGATTACTTGAAAGAATTTATCTTAATATGAACTCTTTGTTTTAACTCTTAGTATTGTTAGAATTTAATATTGTCCCAACTACTTTAAAATTATTTTGAATTCTTGTGGCTATTAAAGTTTTTTTCAAATGAGGAATATGCTATCATTCTTTTGAGAATACATTCTTCCTTATGCCTATCGGACTGGCCAATATGGCATCAAAGGAAAGTGATAAATGTTGGAGGGGATATGGCAAAATTGGGACACTAATACACTGCTGGTGGTGTTGTGAATTGGTCTATCCATTCTGGAGGGCAATTTGGAACTATGTGCAAAGGGCTTTAAAAGAATGCCTGCCCTTTGATCCAACCATACCACTGCTGGATTTGTACCCCAAAGAGATAATAAGGAAAAAGACTTGTACAAAAATATTTATAGCCATGTTCTTTGTGGTGGTAAAAAATTGGAAAATGAGGAGGTATCCATCGATTGGGGAATGGCTAAACAAATTGTGGTATCTGATGGTGATGGAATGCTATTGTGCTGAAAGGAATGATGAACTGGAGGAATTTCATGTGAACTGGAAAGACCTCCAAGAATTGATGCAGAGTGAAAGGAGCAGAGCCAAGAGAACACTGAACACAGAGACTGATACCTTATGGCACAATCAAATGTAATGGACTTTTCTACTAGCAGCAATGTGATGACCCAGGACAATCCAGAGGAATTTATGAGAAAGAATGCTATCCATATCCAGAGAAAGAACCGTGGGAGAAGAAACGCAGAAGAAAAACATATGATCAATCATGTGGTTCGATAGGGATATGATTAGGGTTTTAATGTTAAAAGATCACTCTAGGGGGCAGCTGGGTAGCTCAGTGAATTGAGAGTCAGGCCTAGAGACAGGAGGTCCTAAGTTCAAATCCGGCCTCAGACACTTCCCAGCTGTGTGACCCTGGGCAAGTCACTTGACCCCCATTGCTCACCCTTACCACTCTCCTACCAAGGAGCCAATACATAGAAGTTAAGGGTTTAAAAAAAAAAAAAAGATCACTCTACTGCATATATGAATAATATGGAAATAGGTTTTGAACAATGATGCATGTATAACCCAGTGGAAATGCTTATCAGCTCTGGGAGGAGAGAAGGAAGAGGAGAAGAAATAATGAATCATGTAAACATGGAAAAATATTCTAAATTTTAAAAAGGAAAAAAAGAGACTACATTCTTTACAAAGTAATTCTTTTATCAGTTATTTGTGGTTTATTCAATATTTAGATTGGTATGACACGAGGAATTCATTGCATTGTACGTATATTGATCCTTTTTATATAATATTGAAATTTACAACTACTGATATATATATAATAGACCAAACTGGGTCCTCTGGAAAGGTGCATGGAGCCATATTGTAGAACTCTAATTGGGAAGGTGTAGAGACTCAAAGGTAATCAATCCATCAGCATAGTATTGATTCTGTATAGTGTTGTATGCCCAGGAACCAAAAATTGACTTTTGGACCTAAGAGAACTGGTAACATCTACAAGGCAGGAATTTACATATTTGCGGGGAGCTGGTTTTGCTTGACAACAAGCATTTCATAACTTCGGTACAAAACAAGTCATATCCAGCATTACTATGCAAACAATAGGGTTTAACAAATAGGAATCCCTGTACTATTTCCCATTTCTAACTTTAGGAGATTAGCATATGTTCATAGTGTAGCCATCTTGTGCAAGTGGCCATTTTTCTACAAGCAACATCAATTTGGGGTTCAGAATTAGAACCCCAAAGAAGCCAGGAGTCAGTTAAAAGACCATTGGGGCAGCACTATATAAGGAGGTGGATCCCAGGCAAACAAGCCCAGTCCTGAGCTTGAGTGAGAGGGTAAAGGGAAGTTTTGGGTACTCTCCATTGAACCCCTATAATCTACTTCAGGATTGGGATTTGTTATGAGGAAGATTACTTAAATTATCATTTAGGAGGCTTAACAGGAAGGGCTGGAGAATTCCACATGGAATGGGGAAGCAGGAAGTGGCTTGCTCTCTCTGAGAAGGATTCTATGGTGGTTGAGATGAGTTGCAACTGACCCTAGGAGAACTCAGATTTCCAGAGATCCTGAAGGAAGACTGACAACTACTTGTGGGAGATTTTGGTAGAGACTATTAATCCCAACCTGAGTTGCAAGTTAACTTGGGCTGGGTTAGCTCCCAGAATCTACCCAACTGAAGGAGTGCAGCTAGTGGTTCTGGAGGAGTTGGCTCCTGGCATCCTGTAACATCTCTGGACTTTGCTGTGAGGATTCCTATTTCAGTCCTGCTATCCTCTGGGCCCTGCCTGGCTAAGGTCTCAGTTGAGTGTAGTTAAGTCCTTCCCCTGACCCTGTGGTTTGCCCTTAGTCTGAAAAGTGTAGAAACCCCTATTCCCATCCTTTACCTTAGTTTCTTTAATTAAATTGTTATAAACTCTTGCCTTTTGCCTGCTAGTCTCTATAGGCCCCTTGCCTAGAAGGTGCAGAGTGACAGTTAGGGCCTAACTGCCACTTCTGTTAACAGATAATCTCCTTAGCAGTTAAACCCAGTCTCCCTACCTTGTTTTGTCCTGCCTTCTGTCATTCCCGTCTCCCTCACACCCACTGAGCCCACAAAATAATATTTAAGGCGACAACCCGGGTATTCCCCATTATAGATTAACCTGAATTCTCAGTGCTGTATCCAGCTGGTGTAGCCTATCTCTATTATGACCTGTATTCTGCAGCTTATATATTTCATCAGTCAATTGCCATCAATGTCTACAAATCATCTCTGAAGAAATATAGTCACTTAAAATCATCAGATCCAACTAGCCCTATCATCTATAAGTTAGAGAGCAGAAGTTGTAGCCAAGCGGAGTGTGGAACCTCATCAGAGGTTTTCCCTGAAAGGGGGATGGTCTAGTTCCCACTCTATCAGATTTAGTATTAGTTTTCCTTGAAACCTCTGTCCTTCCCCACCTTTCCTAAGTTCCCAGAATCTTTTGTTAATATTCTCCTTAGTTAATTAAAGAAATTACCAGTTATAAGAAGCAGTTGTCATCTTACTGTTCAGACCATCTTCACTCCATGGAATTCTCTATATTTGTTGGGAGTTGGCAGTTGGGAGAGACTCCTAGCTATGGGAGATCTTCATAGGCTTTCTATACAACTTTCAGCTTGTGAATTGATCCCTAGCAACTAGAGATATCTTTAGTATTGGCAATTATCTTCCAAGCCATATTAAGACATCAAACAAGATATTCTGTTGACATCACCAAAGGAGCCATTGGACTTGGGCCCTCAGTGTGAAGGATTTTCTAAGCTCTTGTCTGCAGGGGATTTGAATAGCTACTGGCCCCAACAACTGCCCAGTGCTGTGGAGCTGCCAGTCATTTAGCAGCCTGAGAAAAATCTTTACAGGAGGCTTTATATTTCTCTTTTATATTGGTATTGAATCACTAATCAGAGGAGGGATTTGACCCACTTGAAATGGACATCATACATAATAATAAATACTGTCATGTTCTCCAGACAGTAAAGTGGAAGCACATTAAAAAGCTTTGAAATTCTTTCTCTGGAGTCATGGTTACCTTCTGTTATGTATAATATTGATCTTGTTGAGATATTGATATTGATGGCCAGTTGATATGGATAGACTAATGCTGTCAGAGAGCTCTAGTGGAAAGGGGTTGATAAACTAGCTGGGGGCAGCTTAATCCAACAATATTTATTTATAATTAAGAGAAAGGGCAGGGATAGGATAAAAGGTAGAAATAAAGCAGGATCTATTAAATCTAACACTAAGATTTCTAACTATAACCCAAGACCCCTCTGCCTTGCAAGGGACTGCTTCGTGTTCACTGGGGTGAACCTACACTCATCTATTCTTACTATCTAAAGATCAAATCTATTTAACTAATGCTATCCTAATAGATGATCTTAAATTTATATAATTCTCCTTAAATTATCTTTAAAATTTCACCAGCTGCCTCAAACTAATTGTCTTCTAATGGCAGTTGGGGTCAGACTCTTCTCAGCAGGCTGCCGCTGCTCTAGTGAGAGGAAAACAGCGCCCCCCTCTGGCTGCTTTTCTCTTTCTCAGCGAAAAGGGCTTACTCCTACTAATCTTCCTCAGATATAAAGATGTTTTTCAATTTCTCCAAAGTTAACTCTCATGAAGATCCTTCACAGACTGATCAGAGCTCTCTAATTGTCTTTCCTATCATGCAATTCTCTTAGTATCACAGATAAGATTTTTCTTCCCTGCTTAAAGGAGCCAAAGTAAACTTCAAAACTCTTTCTCTAGACTAAATCTTTACGTCTAACTAAGTTAGTTAGCTAATTAAATTCTTATCCTAACACTTCTGAGATGTCATTCTGCCTCAAGACACATGGGATACTAAGGAAGATATCTTCATTCATTCGATGCCATGTAATCATAGTGGAAAGTGTATGCACTCACCAAAGATTCTTCATGATGCTTTATATCAGATCTGCCACAGACAAGCCAATGGCTCAGGAAGTACAGCCCTTTCAGCTTGATTAGTCTCATAAACACTTTCAACTACCTGTTTGTGAACATCTTTCCAATGTTCTGAATCACTATCAGTTTCTAAAGCTGGATGAATATTCTTCAGAGACACCAGCAACATTCACCCCACTCCATACAGGAACACTAGAGTCTCCATGTTACCCCATCCATGACAACTTAAAGAGTGGAAACCAAGTCTTTCCCTCATCAGTAACAGAAATGGGCAGAATCCAGATTGCAACAACTTCCAATAACATGGTTTTAGGAAAGTCACTTAGCTTCTGGGCCACATATGTCAAAAGATCCACTGGATTAGATTCAACAAAAAGCTTGCATTTAGGGTTTTTTAAAAAAAAAAACAACAATATTGGGAATGATGAATTTAAAGATATTCACGTTATGCTGGACCAAATTGAGATGACTTTCTCCTTCCTGCTGACATGTCCTAGCTGTAACAATAACCAGCTTTCAGTTTTCAGTTTATAGTCTTTGCCAGACTTTGGTGTTCTGAGGAGAAGACTGCCATGTTGGAGGATCATCAACTCTCCTTTTAGTTTGTCTTCTATGATATCAACTAGGGCAAATTTATCAGCCAAATCCTGCATTAAGATACTAGTGGCACATGCCATGCCAATTGCACCAACTTCAACAACAGTGATGTTGTTATTGGGGAATCTGGTCTTCCTTTAGGACATTCACAACCAGCTGATCCTTGACAGTTAAGATTGCTGGTCAGGTTATGAGGAATTCTAAGATGAACACAAGACTGTTGGTCCCAACCTCATGCCCAAAATAATTTCTAAAAGGAAATCATAATAGAGATTTCTGCATCAGGAGGACTTCAGGTAATATTAGTTTTTCTTAAATATTCATTATCAATAGTACTTTTTGTAATGCTTCATAAGCACTTTCACACATTAATTTTACATTGTCTCACGACAACTCTGAGGTAGATCAGTTGGTCAGTAGATCACTTGGTATGTGCTAGGTACTGCTAAGAGCTAACAATTCAAATACAAGCAAAAAGAGGCAGTCCCTACCCTTAAGGAGTTTATTTTCCAAAGGAAACTGAAGAACAGAGTTGGAGGATTAGAACTAGCTGAGAAATGAAGAACTAACTGGCCCTGATTCCCTCCATCAATGGGGGTTCTGTCACCTTAAATGAAAGTTTGAGGATGAGCTGTCCAATCACAGGGTTCAGGTTCTCCTTAAAGGAGGTTCTAGGAGGAACTGTCCAAACACAGGGAGGGACCGCAGAAGCTGAGGGTACTTAGGATGTATGAATTCCAGGGCTGAATTTGTCTTCCTGAATGAAGAGTTGTCTAGAGCATGATAGAGGAGTCTTGATTGTAACCTAGTGAGAGATGAAGAATGAAAGAGTGCATAAATGAAAGTGAGTCTCAGAAACATTAAGAGATTTACCCAGGGTCACATAGAAAGTTATTGAGAATTCAATCAAAAATTACCACACACCATGACAATTTCCAAAATTCCAGACCCTAAGCCTGAAAGGACAATTCTTGCTAGCTTTCAGCCAGGCTGAAAATATGCATATATACAGACATACATAAATACACAATCAACCCATATGTATGATAAACTGGACCAACATTCTTTCTCTAACTCAATTCTAGTTTGTCCATGACCCATTAATGGCTACTCTTTGGAATCAAGAAGACCCAAGTTCAAATTTGGCCTCAGATACTTGCTAGCTGTGTGACTGTGGGCAAGTCACTTAACCTCTGTTTGCTTATCAGTTTGCAACAAAATCTTGCAACTATCAACCTGCATTCCAGGTTTGACCACCAGTTAGTCACTTTCTTGGTCCTCCTTGAAGATGTCTAGTTACTTGAGCTTCCCAGAAGCATTTCTTGCCTCCAGAGCTATAAGTAGGAACTTTGAATCTTTAGATAAATTTAGTTATGGTGAGAAGTTCATCAGAGAATGAGATGCTGGCATCCCATCTCTGCCCGTATGCACCTGCATTTCTAATGATTGCAGGTATTACTTGTGAAAGATATGGTTCTCAATCATCAGAACAACATAGCTTCAATCCAATACAGTCCTAAGAGAAGAAGGAGTGACCTATTCCCCAAATAGCCCAGCCCACACATCCATGGCCCAACTTGATGGTTCTCAACCCCTGAGATGAGCCCAGAGGTGAAGAGGGTGAAGAAATAGTAGGCAGAGGGCAAAATGATAGAGAAAGAGAGGTCCCATTTTTGACATAAAATGGTGATTAGATTTTGAGGATTTGGCTCAGGGCCTGGGAACTAGGACAGAAAATGATCATGAGAAATAATTGGGGGAGGGGGGAGGCTATTCTAGGAGAAATTACCTACCTGGTGTTGCTTCTCTAAGACAAAACACTAATTACTCTTGAATAAAGCCCTAGTTGCAGCTATACAAGCTTTGTGTGTCTGTATCTGCCTCTGGCTCTTTGCAAGTTAACCTTTCTTCCCATTTGCTTTTATTAACTGAGCATTGACTGGTTTTACAGCATGCCAAAGGCCATCTGTGCTGGAACTCTCTGGTTACTTTGCCAACACCACTCTTGTTCACTGAACAGAGGAGATTCACTGACTGTAGATGGGATTTAACACAGAAGCTGAACTCTAGGCTAATTAACTTCTGGGCTATCTAGCTACCATTCACCCAACCTGGCTTTGGTTTTTCTTTCTAAGCCTAAAGCATTTAGCATTCTCATGTTTCCCCAGGAAAATGATGTCTTCTGCCTCTAAACACCCCTATGACAATTTGGGAATTGTCTAACTTCTACAGTGCTCAGTTTCTTCTCAGCTATTCAGGAAGCTTCCGAATGCCAGGGTGGTCTTTTGGTTATTGTGCCTATGGAATCACTATCTGACTTACTCTGTGAGTTTCTAGAAGTGATTTTTCAACAATTCATCTTAATTTAATGCAAGCAACATTTACAAAGTACCTAATACGTATAAGACACTGGGCTAAGTACTAGGGATACAATGACAAAAATGTAATCTCTGTATTTAAGAAATGTATACTTTGTTAGAGGAGGAGGAGTAAAACATATGCCAAAGTAAGTTTGGTCAAGGAAAATTGAGAGGGGGAAGCACTAACAACATTGGGGGCCGGGGTCCAATGTAGAAAAGGCTTCATTGAAAGGTAATACCTCAGGGGCAGCTGGGTAGCTCAGTGGATTGAGAGTCAGGCCTAGAGATGGGAGGTCCTAGGTTCAAATCTGGCCTCAGACACTTCCCAGCTGTGTGACCCTGGGCAAGTCACTTGACCCCCATTGCCCACCCTTACCACTCTTCCACCTAGGAGCCAATACACAGAAGTTAAGGGTTTAAAAAAAAAAAAAAGGTAACACCTGAGCTAACCTAGCTAAATACCTTTAATTTTAGGGTTTTTTTTAATCAGCAAAAGTATGCCTTTTTTCCCCTCTCAATTTCCCTTTCAGCTGAAAAAGGAAGAAAAACAACCCCTTTGCTGTACTTCTTTTAAAACTATGTATAGTCAAGCAAAACAATTTTCCCCATTGATTGTATTCATCCCCTCCCCAAACTGTCATAAGATACATTATAATTTCTTCTATTTTTTTCAGCCTTTTGACTTTGTTTTTAGTACTTCTTGTTTCATGGAGTTTTCAGCTTCTAATGAATCCATTCTAATTTTTAGGTAATTCGTGGTTAGTTCTGTACCTCTTATGCCAAACTATTAATTCTCTTTCAGCTTTTTTCTTCCATAACTCTCATTTCTTTTCCATTTTTTCCCCTAGTGTGTTCTCATTTTTCTTATAAGAATATTTTTAGCTCTTTGAAAAACCAAACCAAACCTCTTGTTTTATCTGTTCTAGGAATTCTAGCTCAAGCTGGGTTTTTCTTTGAGACTTGGCTTGTAAACATTTTGGAGTTGTTCCCTTTTTCCATGTCTTGAACATCCTTATTATCACAATAAAATTTCGTAGTGGGATTCTTTTGTTTGCTCATTCTTCCAGTCCATTTCCTGACTTCAGTTAGTGCCAGGCTCTGGACACTTCTGGAGGGAATGTCTTGACTGGTCCTGCTATTTCTTTCTTGGTAGTATGAAGTTATCCCAGGATCTCAGGCCAGGGACCTGCAAGCTTTCAGTGCTCCCAGAGAGGTCTGATTCAGAGAAGTCTGATCACTCTCCTGTTTGTCTAAGTTATGCAGGTTCATGCCTTGGGTTTGGTCTGAGGAACACACCTGTGGACTTGCCCCTGCTTGGAATTGCAGTAGACTACTATTGGACACAGCAGCTATCAGCCAGCTGGAAAGCTCTGCTGGTTCAGATTGACAGAACTGATTTATTGACAGATATTAGAATATCCCTTTTGGTCTGAGATTCCTGTCCTAGTTATTCCAATATGTGCTTCAGACTGGGTTAGAGGCTAGAACTGAGAGCCTGATCCACTCATAAGGTCCATGCTATATCACTGTTTCTTGATTCTGAACTTGTTCCCCTCTTGGTATACATTTTAAGGCCTGCAGCCACTCCTTAGTATGGATTACCATCTCAATGTTTAGGACCTCTCCTTAGTCCATCCAAAATCTGTGACTCTGACCTAGGTAATGAGAAACAGAACTGCCAGTTGGTACTTGTTCCCATACCACGAAGAAGTTTAAGTGTCTTTGTGCTGGATCTGAGATTCTTATTGCCCTGATCCATATCCTCTCCCTCCACTAGAATATTTCTTGGTGTGCTCCTGTCCCCAGTAGCTTTAGATCTCTCTTTCTATTTCCCTATGCTGACTTGAGCTAGAAAAAAAATGACTCATCATGATTTTTTTCCCTTGGATTTCCCCATCAGGATTTGATATAGTACATTTTCTAGATCTTTTTGGAAGATTTATTTTTGGCAGAGAGCTTACTATACTTCTTCCTGCTACTCAGTCATCATGACCTCATCCTCTTTTGCAATTTAAAATCATTTTAGTTTAAAAATTATAAGTGATTATCACTTTAAAATTATAAGTAATTTTAAAAATGGAATTAAAAATAAATTTGAAATAATTTTTAAAAGTTCATGCATAGGGGCCAGCTGGGTAGCTCAGTGGAGTGAGAGTCAGGCCTAGAGACAGGAGGTCCTAGGTTCAAACCTGGCCTCAGCCACTTCCAGCTGTGTGACCCTGGGCAAGTCACTTGACCCCCATTGCCCACCCTTACCAATCTTCCACCTATGAGACAATACACCGAAGTACAAGGGTTTAAAAAAAAAAAGTTCATGCAAAATTTCTATTTTGGCATTTTCACAATACACTTCTGAATTTTTAAAAATGTAGTTAAGAGCTTATATCTTGATAAGATCTAAAAAAACTAATGCTTTAAATGTTATATATTAATTATTAACTAATTAATCTGTAATTCTCCAGAGGTTAACATTCTCTATTTAAAGAATATTAATCTTCTACTTCTAGGAGACAGTATTTAGAATCAGAGGACTTAACATTTAAATTTAATCTTGTTTTTCTCATTTCCTTAATCAATTGTAAATCATTTGTCAATCTGGAATATGGAAAATACAAGCTATGCCCTGTTTGCCAATAGGTTTTATTATTAAAGGCAATTTTACATATTATTCTGTATATAAGCATGTTAAAAATGGTTTCCCAAGTCAGACCAGAAAAATCTATCTAATAATTAAGATGTGTATTAAGAATAATAATATATTTGCAGTAGCATGGAACTCAGCTATTATGTGTAACAATGGGAAAATATATTCTCAGTTCCAACTTGGGACATAAGAAATATATATCTTTTTAAGGCTTCAGTGACTCTCATTTCTACCTGGTAGCCACTAGGAGTGGGGATTTCTTCATTCCTGCCCAGGCTACACTCACAACTTCCCCATAGTGTTTCAGAAATCTCTTCATCTTAGAAACTCACTACAGTTTTGGAATGGAAATTTCCAATTTCACACATTAGAAATGCCTTCTATTCCTATGACCTCTCCGTCAGATTAGATAGCTCTTTCTAGAACTTCCATTTAAGGAGGGCCCTTTCCCAAGGCCAACCATCAAAGAGAATCTGTGGTTCCCTGTGCCTTGTACTCAAGTCACCAGGGGATGATATCAACATGAATCTTTAGTCTCCAATCAAATATTAGTGACGTGAAATACCTATTAAAGAAAAAAAAGGCTCACTTGTATGGGGAGGAGCAAGGATTAGAATATTGCTGCCATCACGACTATTGAATCATTTCAAGCCCACAAGAAGCCCAGAAAGGCTTCTCCCCTGGATGAGTACTTTAGAGGCTAAGCCAGAAGCAGGGCTGGACATATGGAAGCTACTTTTATTTCTGGGGCTCTTGGTTTAATCTCTCCATTGGTGGGAGTTGGTTGGTGGTTGTTGAAAGTGGTAGCAGGAATATCAGACTCTTTTTAAAGGGCTGCTCCCCTTGATGATTCTTGGGAAGGGTGGGGAATGAAGGGAGAAAGGTTAAGATGGAAGCAAGACTTATGTTCTAGGGGGCCCTATTATTCCCAGACTCATGACAGTCTTACCAATTCATTAGTGGCAGTTGATCAACATGATGTTATTTGAATTGAAAAAATAATTAAAATAACTATAAAATAATTAATAATATATGATACAATGATAACATGAAACAAATAATGAAATAATAAAATTTCCTTTCAAATTTCCTTTTATTCCTTAGACTCTCAGGCCTTTGTTGATGATGAATAATGGATTATATACCAGGTGATTAGCATCATCTTATTCCATTGCAACTTGTTTGTTTTACTGTTAGAAGAACATCTATTAAAAAAAAAAAACAAGAAAGGAAAACTATATTTTTGGAGCTATAATTCTAGAAACAAAAAGTGTCTGACTTCCTGTATTGCCATAGGAGACTGTTAAATTGACTCTTATAAAACCCATTGGCCTATTGGGCCCAATCTATACTTTCCATATTCAAGATTGACAAATGATTAACAACTGATTAAGGAAATTCTATAGGGAAGTCTACTGAGGAAGACTGGGAGATACATAATAAGGACATTCTAATGATACAAAGGAAAATAATTTTAGTGACAAAGAAAAACAAAATTTGTCTAGATCAAGGTGGATGCAGAAGGAACTCATCAAGCAACTTAGATTTTTTTTTTTATGGTGCAACTATTTAAAAAAATTTTTTTTAATTTATAATATTTTCCCATGATTACATGATTCATGTTCTTTCCCTCTCCGCCCCTCCCCCACAGCCAATGTGCAGTTCCACTGGGTTTTACATGTATCATTGATTAAGACCTATTTCCATATTATTGATAGTTGCACTAGGGCAGGGGTTAGCAACGTATGGCTCTTTTGAGGGCCAGATATGGCTCTTTCTGCAGGAGCCATTAAGTCAATTTTTTTTCAGGCACTGTTACAGGAGCGGCACTGTGAGCACCGTACGGCTCTCACGAAATTACATTTTAAAAAATATGGCATTTACAGCTCTCACGGCCAAAAAGGTTGCTGACCCCTACACTAGGGTAATCGTTTAGCATCTACATCCCCAATAATATCCCCATAAGTCCATGTGTTTAAGAAGTTGTTTTTCTACTCCCATAGTTCTCCCTCTGAATATGGATAACTTTCTTTCTCATAAGTCCCTCAGCATTGTTCTGGATCCTTGCATAGCTGCTACCAACTTAGATTTTAAAGGGAAATGTACATAAAGAAGATTGAAGGGCAAGTCACAGATATTAAATCAAAGTGTGGCATTTTTGCACAAATTTAATCAGTGATGCTAAATCCCCTTATGAGCAAAGGTGGAGGAGGAAAGCTGAGGACAATGAAAAAGGTTTTCCTTAAAGGATTTTCCTTCTATTTAGAATTAAACTATGATCCTATAGGAGAGAGCCAGGAGAAATGGATTAGTGAAACAGAGGCCAATTTTATCTTTTTTTTTTTTTTCAAACTTTACCTTCCATTAAAGAATCAAAACTAATTGTGGTTCCAAGGCAGAAGAATGATAAGGGCTAGAGAACTGGGATTAAATGACTTGCCTAGTTAGGAAGTGTCTAAGGTCACATTTGAATCCAGAATCTCCTGTCTCCACCCTGTCTCTATCCACGGAGCCACCTAGTTGCCAATTTAGTCTTGATGTCAGGAAAAACTTCTTAATAATTAGAAATTTGCAAGAATAGAATGGACTCTTTAAGAGCTGATGAATTCCCCTGCCTTTAAGGGTTTCAGGCAAAGCCTGGATATAATAATTTGCCAGGTATGTTATAGTAGGGATTGGATTAAATGATTCTACCCCTCCAACTCTATGATTGTGGCTCTGTGAATAGAGTGCTAGACCTGGAGTCAGCAAGACTTGAGTTCAAATCCAGCCTCAGATACTTCCTAGCCATGTGACCTTCCTATCTGCCTTAGTTTCCTAGACTTTAAAATGGAGATAATAATAATACTACTTCACAGAATTGATGTGAAGATCAAATGAGATAATATTTGTCAAGCACTTAGCACAATACTCTTACTTAGCACATAGTAGGTACTTAGTAAATGTTTGCTAATTTCACTTTTCCTCATTCTTCTAATTATAGTGGTCTGAAAGCCAGGAGTTATCCTCAGGTCTTCATTCTTCCTTAAGCCACTATCTAATTAGTTCCCAAGTCTTGTTGATATTATCTTCCCAACACATCTGTCCCAAACCACAACCTCCTTACTCCAGGCTCTCTTGACCTCTCAGCTGAAGTGATAGAATATCATTCTTGCATCTAGTTTCCCTCATTCTCAAACCATCTTCCATACAAATGTTTCCAAAGCATCAATATGACAAAGTCACTATTCTGCTCAAAAAGCTTCAGCTGTTCCTGTGTTGCCAGTAGGATAAAATGTAAAATTTTCTGTCTCATCATTTAAAATCATTCCCAATCTGACTTCAGTCTACTTCTCCAGGCTAATTATCCTTTCCTACCTCTCTTGAAATATTTTCTCCAACCCCTATGTAACATTCCATCTTCTACCTTTGCACAAGATATCCTTTATGTTAAAATGCTCTCCCTCTACATCTCTGTCTCTTGGAATCTATCGCTCTGGGTTTTTTGGTGTTTTGGTGTTTTTTTATCCATTATCTTCTGTCTTAGAATGGACACTAAGTATTGGTTCCAAGGCAAAAGAGCAGTGAGGGCTAGGCAGTGGGGTAAGTGACTTGCCCAGAGTCACACAGCTAGAAAGGGTCTGAGGTCAGATTTGGCCAAAGGTCTCCTGTCTCCAAGCCTGGCCCTCTATCCACTAAACCACCTAGCTGCCCCCTGAACTCTGTTATGTAGACCATATCTCCAGGTTTAAGCTGATGTAAGCTAAAGTCCAAAGGAATTCTCTGGGTTAACAAGCCAAGTTTGTGCAATTCATCCAGTCTCTTCTTTAAAGCTTTTATATATCTATATAGCTGACACTCAGCTCCAATGTGTGACAAGAGAGCTGACTTCTGGGATGAACTATGCCATGGAACGTGCCCATACAGAAGTTCATACGGTGACAATCTTGTGTCACTACAGGGTTGACTTTTTAAATAAAAAAGAACAATGGGGAGTGATTGTACCCATTTCAGATGGCTTTCAGAACACACTTTCCCAATCAGAGTTTTAATTCTCTTATTGCAGATTTCAATTTGCCCTGAGGATGAGGGGTGATAGACTGAATGTAAGCTTCTCTTTATCCCCAAGGTCTTATAAATCTCATGCAAGATGTTCTGGGAAAAGTGTGGCCCATGGTCCGAATCTATTGTAGCTGGTACAGAAAATCTCGGAACTATCTCTCTCAGAAGTATCTTTACCACAAAGGCTGCATTGTTTTTCTTTGCAGGGAACACTTCTGGCCATCGAGTCAACCTGCCAATAATGACTAGGGCATATTTTTAACCCTGACAATTGGGCATTGATATATAATCGATCTGCAAGCACTCAAATGGGGTATATGCCAATTGTCTGCCTCCTAGTCCCTTAATTCTGGTCACATCTGTTAAGATAAAAAATGATAAAGACTGATATAATAATAGAAATTAGTATTTTAATTAAAGCCATGGCCATGTTGGTAAAATATATATGACTGCGCCTATCTTTTATATTTACCGCTGGAGCCCATCCTCTCCACATGTCAGTCAGCCCTTCAGGAAGATCAAGAGACCTCTCTTTCGGCCCTCCTCCCATTTAAACTGTCCTATGCATGGGGACGTAGACGTCCCCACACCCAAAGAACCGGAAACTGGAAACCCGTTGGACCACGGGAAATGTAGTTTGATAGTCCCCATGTGTCCATAGAAAATTTGCTAGACACTTCCAAATAGTACTTCCCGGAATTTAAAACAACATTTCCCCCTGAGGTCCAGCAAAGAAAAAGGTTAGCCCTTTTTCTTTGCTGGACCTGTAAAAATAGACAACTTCTAAATTCCAGGAATTTGTGGAATAAAAGAAATAGAAGAACAAATGGATAATGCTAGAGGCATTGACAAAAAAACCCAACAATTTGGGGGCAGTCCCCTATTGGCATAACATGTACAATTAAAACAATACATTCAATTCAAATTCAACTCCCCATAATTCAATTAACTGCACCCCAACGTTCAATTTTGGTCTTCATGGTACAGTGAAGGCTTTTCAGGTATCTTCATGGTGTCTTCCCAAACAGGTTCGTCGTCTGGATTCTGGGGAGATGGCAAAATCCTTATCCTGAAATTATTCTCAAAAGCATTTAAACTAAACATTATAGATTATAAAACATACATTTCCTTCTAAGAATCATACATTTCCCCCTGAAATTACTCCTAAAAGAGTTAAATATACATATATTTTTACATTATCAAATTTTTAAAAAAACTTAATACACATCCCATCCCCCTGAGGAAAATTCTAAACACACCTTTTTTCCTTGAAAAGGGTACCTCAGGTCAGCTAAGGATGAGTGGCTGATTCACAGGGATTGTATGAAATCAATTGGCAAAATACAAAGAATAAAATTCAAGACAAAAGAAGAAAAAATTAACTTGTGAATGAAATGTAAAATGTGCAAAAAATGTAAGGAAAATAAACCTTGAATCAAGGCCCAATTTAAGTGATTTAAGCAGTTTGCAATTACCCATTTAGGGCCAGGACTTAAGGGAAATGTCTCTCTCTGATCGGATTTGCCATCAACTTTTCAGGGAAGTGAGCCAAATAAATAACCAATCTTAGGTGCTGGCCTAGGAATTTAAGTTGAGATGACCCACGTCCTCTAAAGTTTTAGAAAAGACTGGGACTCCAGGATTCAAACCCCAATTTCAAGCCCTAAAGTATTGGCATAGACCTCTACAATCCATACAGATTTTTAGTCAAGTGACCATGTGCTTTCTTAGCACTATTAACAACTCTCATGTTCCCTTCTCCTGGAATCAGACAGAAAGGCATTAAATCACAGTCCCATATTCTCAATCTCAGGCTCAGGTATTTGCATTAAGCTTATATTGCTGTAGAATCAGAAAAAAGATAAATAATGATTATATATGTACTTCCAGTACAAGATGAGAAAAAGGAAAAATCAATTGCTCTAATTAAAAAAAATGTTTTAAAAATCAAATATATATATATATATATATAGCTTAGAACTAGAAGGGTTTTGTTACCCAAAAATGAGATTTTTTTGTGAGAGAAAATGGATCTTACAAATAGCAGATTCACAATGCATATTCAAATAGAGTACCATAATTTCCAATCGCACATTTCAAAACAATAAACAATGATGTTTAAAAAATCATATACTTGTTAACAACTTTTAAATCTTGGCTAAGAGTTTCTCAACAAACTCTGTTATTGCTTCCATAGCAAAATCTGATATTTAAAAATTCTTCTGGTCTAAATTATCCTCAGATAAGAATATACAGGAGCTCCTTGGCTTTCCTGTTTTAAAAAGCAATCCCGGGTAGGAAATTTTCATGCTTCTATCCATTTAAGGCAATAATTTTTTTATAATAAAATATATAAAAGCAAGGCATGGAAACTTCCAAGGCTCTATACGATTACCAAGACAGAATAAAATTTAAAAGACATGTGCTCCTATAAATCCAGTATACATAAGGCAATTTACAACTTTAAAAAATGTGTAGGAAATATAATGTGAGTATCAGATTAACAAGCTGGTCAAAACCTCTTACCAGTTCTAATAGATTTTTTCTCATTATTTGGGAGTTACAATAAAATCACAAACAGAATTAATGTAGCAGCCACAAACTTCATTAACTTAAGATGATTCAGTGCAAAGGAAAATCAACGAAATAAGCAAGATTAATTCACCAAACTAATTAGCAAAATACAGTAAGATACAGTCTCTTTAAAAGTCATTCAGTTCTGAAAGGTTTTTTCTTTAAGGTTTTTTTATAATCAGTCTCTGCTCTTAGTTCAGAGTTCCGAGAAGAATTTCTTCCCCTGAGTTTTAGTTTTTAATAATCACAAAAGTTTGAGTAGGCCACGCAACCGATGGAGAGTAATCACTAGTTCAAGGTTCAGACACTAGGTCCACGTGGGGTCGGGTCGTGGGCTCGGGGCTAGAGAAAAGCTTAGGTCAGTTTTGTAGAAAATCCCACGTGTAGAGCTTGTGGGCGGGGGTTTCCCCCGTGGAGGGCAAGAATGGCCTTTCAGGTTAAGAGTCCCCTATAAGAAAGTAGGGAGAAAAGAGGAATATACTTCTCAAATCTTTAGCGGCAGAGCTGAAGCTGAAACGGAGGAACTCGGCAAGTCAGGGCCAGGTGGTAGTGAAAGCGTCAGCAGTTCCAGCAGTCTCCAAGTCAGGGCAGGGCTGTAGTGGAAGTGGCAGCACCAGCGAGGCAGGATCGGAGAAGTGGTCTGTACTCTCGGGCTCAAGATTCAGGATTAGGCAGAGAACAGAAGCGGAGGAAGGGAGGCCAGGTCAGGGCGATCAGCGTCAGAGGCCAGCAGAAAACCTGGCAGTCCGTCAGTGTCCACAAGGGCCACCAGGCCCGGGGCATTGAGCAAAATAATTCGCAGCCCAGCAGCAATTAAAACCATTGTCCCTTTCCCCTAAAAGGCAGCTTAGAGGCTGGGGAAAATAGGGAGAGTAGGGAGAGGACTGGGCGAGGAAAAAGATCATTTCTGAGACTGGGTCCCAGAGCCGCATGGCTTCTTCTTAGGCTATCTAGAAAATTGAGAATTTGAATTTCAACCTTGTGGTTGCCATTATTGTTAAGATTAAAAATGATAAAGACTGATATAATAATAGAAATTAGTATTTTAATTAAAGCCATGGCCATGTTGGTAAATATATATATGACCGCGCCTATCTTTTTTTTTTTTTTTTTTTTTTTAAACCCTTACCTTCCATCTTGGAGTCAATACTGTGTATTGGCTCCAAGGCAGAAGAGTGGTAAGGGTGGGCAATGGGGGTCAAGTGACTTGCCCAGGGTCACACAGCTGGGAAGTGTCTGAGGCCAGATTTGAACCTAGGACCTCCCATCTCTAGGCCTAGCTCTCAATCCACTGAGCTACCCAGCTGCCCCCCGCGCCTATCTTTTATATTTACTGCCGGAGCCCATCCTCTCCACATGTCAGTCAGCCCTTCAGGAAGATCAAGAGACCTTTCTTTCGGCCCTCCTCCCATTTAAACCGGAAACCCGTTGGACCACGGGAAATATAGTTTGATAGTCCCCACGTGTCCATAGAAAATTTGCTAGACACTTCCAAATAGCACTTCCCGGAATTTAAAACAAACACGCCCTGGTTGTACTGCAAGCAAACCTTGCATTTCTGGCATGTTCTAATTGCACATGTAGATATGCCAGGAGCCATCCAGTGCCTTCGAATGCCATCCACCAGGGATTGGGTCCCATAGTGGCCTTTGGCATGCAATGCATTGCATAGGGTATTATATAAAGATCTTGGAAGAATGGGTTTGTCCTCACTAGAAAACCATACACCTCTCACTAACTTGGCCCCTAGATTTTCTACCCAGTGCTTTACTTCCCTCGGGGAGTATGCCTGTTTTAGATCTGCTTCATCCACCAAGGAGAAGTTTAGCACATGGATGGGACAAAATCAGGCACCATATTTTGCTGTTATATCTTCCCTCCTATTTCCCAATGAGACTTCATCCACACCCCCCTCAGGATTGGTTGATGGGCACTTGGCTAAACTGGCTCTCTTGTTAATAATGAATATTTCTAATCTCTATATCACTAAATAATTGTTGTATTGATGTTGTTAAGGATTATCCCTATTAGGCAGACTAACTCCTGAGTAGAAACCACCATGGTTTAGCCACAATGGCCCTCTCAGGTGAACCTCCCAAATCAGGAGCAGTAAGCAATGAGATCTGCCCACAATTACCCTCCAGAAGCAACTGCCTAACTCCCTCTCAACTGTCCCCTCACCCAAAGTTCTCCAGGGGCGGGTCCCCTGGAATTCTGGGTGAGGCTGACCCTGTATTTTGCAGGGATTCCATCCTGCCATCCTTTACATAACAACTCCTTTTGAAATTCAGCTCAAGACAAGCTCTTCTAGGGACCTTTCTTTTCTTCCTGAATTATGAGTGCTCCCCCAATCAATGAAAGAAAGAAAGAAAGAAAGCATGGCATTTGGATTTAGAGTCAGGATAACCTCAGTTTTAATCCTCTTTCAGAGGCTTCTGAGCTGTATGAGTGAGGGAGTCATTTAACTTCTCTTTGCCTCAGTTTCTATTAAATGAATAGTGTGGAACTGATAGCTTAAGTCCCTTCCAACTTTAAATCTATGATCTTATAAATAAATACCTGAAAGCATCTTTTGAGTTATCCCCTAGGGGCCCTTGAGTGTGCCTGTATTAGAATTTGTGGTCCTTGGTAAGATACAACTAAATTTTGATATTCTTATGGCTAGGGGCATTGTTCATTAATAACAGCTGACACTAATGGAGTGAGTACTTCACATACCTGATATTATTTTATTTTCACAATCACTTATGAAGTAAATGGTTCTATCATAATTACCACCATTTTATAGATAAGGAAATGGTCACTCTTTTTTTTTTTTTTGCCCAGAGTCACGCAGCTAGT
This sequence comes from Gracilinanus agilis, assembly GCF_016433145.1. Classification (NCBI taxonomy): domain Eukaryota; kingdom Metazoa; phylum Chordata; class Mammalia; order Didelphimorphia; family Didelphidae; genus Gracilinanus; species Gracilinanus agilis. The sequence goes on from NC_058130.1 coordinate 501,443,092, forward strand.
AAACAATAAAACCAGTATTCAAACTCAAGAAATCTGACTCAAAATTTAAAGTTCCTCATACCATATTTGCTTCCAAATTTGTATTTGTCTTTAGTCACTCTTCACAATTGTAATAGGATAGTATTTTGCACATAGGTCAAATCAAGTGAGCAAGCATTTATTAATTGCCCACAATGTACCAGGCATTGTGCTAAACACTAGAAATACAAAGAAAGACAAAATACAGTCCCTGCTCTTAAAGAGTTCACAGTGTAATGGATGGAGAAAGCATGTAAACCATGATGTATAAACAAGATATGTACAGGACAAATTGGGGATAACCAACATAGGGAAGAGTCTAGTATTAACTAGAACTAGAAAAATGTTCTTGCAGAAGGTATGATTTTAGCTGAGACTTGACAGAAACCAGGGAAGCCAGAGGTGGAGATGAGGAAGGAGAATGTTTTAGGTATGGAGGACAGCCAGGAGACAGAGGGTCATGTTCCAGGAACAGTAGATTCTCAATAAATGTTTATTAAATGGAACTGGATTTAATTAAGGGATCTATAATTACCTAATAATACCTTATTTACCTCAAGGCAGGGAGGTAGAAAACATGTTCTTTCTGTGTCCTCTCCTGCTCAGAGATCTAAGATCAAGGAAAGGGCAGAGTTCAAGGTTCTGTTGAATACAGGGAACTGAATGACTTTTTAAAAAATATTGTAAATAACAATTTATATACTTTGGATATAGAGAAGATGCAATGGGTAATAAAGGGTTATCCAAAAGTTGTGATGATCTTTGGCTTTCAGTTTCTTCATCTGAAAAATGACAGGACTATAAAGTCTCTTCTAGCTCAAATCTTGAGTCTAATTTTAGGGAAAAAATGCAAACAAAATCTCAAGTGATTTTTTATACATGCTTTGAGCACTATTTTAAAAAAAATCAGAGTAATACTTGTTGAAGTAATAAAAATAGCCTTGGACTAGTAGTAATCAAGAGATTTGGGGATTGATTCTTATGGCACTAGACCAGCTATAAGGCCTTGGGTGAATCACTTGATCTCTCTTCTCTATAAAATGAGAAGTTTGGATGAGATGATATTCAAATTACTTTCCAACTCTACATACTATGATTCCTTGAGTTTCTCTTTACCACAGTGCTCTCTGTTCCAGTAATTTTCAATAGAATATGTTGGTTTTTTTTTAATCCCAGAAAGCTATCAAAAGAAAAATTTAAACTTTTGTCATTCAGAAGTACCTTACAAGATGCTCACAAGTTCAGGCATGTAGTGATTTAGAATTTACATATATTTGGAAACATACTACCTCATGAACTTTTTTCCTACTTCAATTCTTTTTTTTTTTTAATTTTAATTTTTAGAAAAAATTTCCATGGTTACGATTCATGTTCTTACTTTCCCCTTCACCCCCCATAGCCGACATGCATTTCCACTGGTTTTAACATGTGTCATCAATTAAGACCTATTTCCATATTATTGATAGTTGCATTGGTGTGTTAGTTTAGTGTCTACATCCCCAATCATGTCTGCCTCAACCCATGTGTTCAAGCAGTTGTTTTTCTTCTGTGTTTCCACTCCTGCAGTTCTTCCTCTGAATGTGGGTAGCGTTCTTTTCCATAAATCCCTCAGAATTGTCCCGGATCATTGCATTGCTGTTAGTACAGAAGTCCATTACATTCTATTTTGCCACAGTTTATTAGTCTTTGTGTACAATGTTCTTTTGGCTCTGCTCCTTTCACTCTGCATCAATTCCTGGAGGTCTTTCCAGTTCACATGGAATTCCTCTGCTTTATTATTCCTTTGAACACAATAGTATTCCATCACTAGCATATACCAGAATTTGTTCAGCCATTCCCCAATTGAAGGACATACCCTTGTTTTCCAGGTTTTTGCCACCACAAAAAACGTGGCTATAAATATTTTTTTCTACTTCAATTCTTTTTGCCTAAGCTGTCAGACTTTGAGTTAGCATAACCATAAGATTGTGTTAATCATCAAAGCAATAGAATTACTGGGTAAAATAACTTAATTTTCCATGGTACTTTAACAGAGATACTTAATAATTTCTATAAATAAGTATTGATCCCAATATAAAAAGTCACATCATTAAAAAAAAACATTTGTGGTAGCATAAATTGGGTAAGTATTGATCCATGAATGTCTAAACAAATTGTAGTATATAAATGTAATGAAATATTGTGCCCCCCCAAAATAACAAATATGAAGAATTCAGAGAAATACAATAAAACTTGTGTGAACTCAACACAGAGGAAAGCATTTTAGTTATAGTTAACTACTACTGGTCACAAGCTGAGAGGTCTCCTAGCTCACACATAGGTGTATAGCTCAGTTTTGTACCTCATTTATGAAGGTATTAATTATTTATGCAACTTCACTCCAACTTTGTTACATTTACCTTCTATTTTACCTTATTACAAGTAGAATACTCTTGATAATACGACAAGGGGAGGTTCAATGAATCTTATTCTTGGGAGCTCATTGCAATATTTCCCTCAACCCCCAAGAAACCAAACAACAAACTATTTTATAAGGAAGAGTTATTGACAATGCTCTTTCTGCAAGTTCTAGAGGTACTAGGAGTCCCTGATTTTAATTTTGATTGGGAACTTGCTTCCTAGAGGGAGAAGGGGATCTTCAACAAAGGACCTCCTTGTACCTAAAGGATGAAAGCCATATCATGGAGAAGAGCAGGAGAGAAGGACTCTTGCCTCTGGTCAACTATGCTTGGATTAGACAAGCATCCCGATAAGTCCAAAGTCCCTTGGTGAGAAGTGGAAGTAGGGAGGGTGAATGTGCCACAGGTAATAGTAGGAAAACCATATAGAACAAGGATATGTTTTTTTGCCTGTGGGACTCTTTCAAGTATATAGAACTCAATTTAATAAATCTTTAATACTTATTATGCTAAAGGCTATGGTAGATGCAAGAAAAATCTGCTTATCTGTCTCTGTCTCTCTATCTCTGTTTCTCTCTTTCTTACTCCCTCTTTCTTCCTTTCTCTCTCATGTTATGAAGATTTTAATCTATTCCTTTCTACACAGTAGCTGTTCCTATAAGTTAAGGCTTATGCATGAAAAATAGATAGAGAACAGAAGAATTTGTGCCTATTATTCTTCCTGGTCTTTCTCCTCCTGGTCCTGGCTTCTCTTTCATCAAATGTGTTATGGTATAACAGTCTCTTTCACACAGGAGAGTCTCAATTAATACAATAAGAAAAAATTTTAAACCCTTACCTTCTGTCTCAGAATCAATTCCAAGTATTGGTTATAAAGTAGAGTGGCAGGGAAGGAGACTAGGCACTTGGGGTTAAGTGACTAGCCCAGGTTTACATAGTTGGGAAGTATCTGAGGTCAAATTTGAACCCAGGACCTCCTCTCTCTAGGCCTGAAGCTATCCACTGAACCTCCTGGCTGTTTCTCAATTAGTACTTTTTGATGATCCATATCAATAGAAAACCTGATCATTTGGAACATGAAGTCATAGATTAGGCACTGGAGTTTACTTTATGGAAGTTAATAAAATTTTAAATCACAGGAAAACTATATTGTTATCCCCATAATCCAAAAACTCTTGTTCTGTTCTAGTACACTGAATGATGTATGAGGACTTAATGGACTAGCTCAACACACTGCAAATTGGACAGATCTTACAGACGATCATTGAATTATAGCCAGGGTAAAGAAGGAGGAAAAGATCACATTGAAATGCATTTGGTGTTAAGATTCTTACTGCTTGAAAAGTCCACATTTTTAACACCAACATTTTCCTTGTGATGCTATCTAGCTATGGGTCAAGTATCATCCATGATTATAAAAGAATTAAAATTGTGAGTGACCCAAAGGAAATATATGGATTTTTTTTAAGTGAGCATAAGCAGGCTATAGCATATGGTTAAATATGACTTTTAAATAAGATTAGACATTAAATATATTATTAAATCTGTGTTTGTCTGGAAAGGGAGATAGGCCAAGTCATGCAGGAAGAATGAGAAACAATAGATGGATTGCCTAAGTGCCCTACCGGTGTTTCAGGAAGATTAGAATAACTAGAGAAAGACCTCTAATGTGGGTGGATCCATTATGGAATGTAATAATTAAAATGGATTTGACAAATATAAATTAAATTTAAAAATTGTGGTTGCTTTTTATAATAATTAAATATCAAGTCATTAGACTGTTAGTTGCTTTGTTTTAGCAAAATAGTGATAGTAAGAGAGGGAAATGTAGGAAGGAGGTAGAAAATATTGCCTAGCTAAAAATACCCTAAGTCTAGTCCAAGTGCCTCCAGATCAGGAATGTGAATTCAAATGTGAATCTCACCAGCCCTCGAGAGTGTTTCCAGCCAGGCGTTTCAACATCCAAAGACAAACACTGAAGAGGCTGAGCCACAAAGGGCAGTCTCTCACACCAAGGAGGCAAGAGTCTCACCAGAGTAAGAGCCCCTCTTCAGCCCAGAGTCTCCAATGCAGAAAGTCGAATCTTCACTAGAATCCAAAGTCCACATCAGGAAGCTGAACTCCAAAGCCACAAAAGAACCTCACCAGAGCTCATGCCCTCAAGGTAAAAGACAGCAAAAGAACCCCCAGGGGCCCTGAGGCTCCTGCTTATACTCAGTTTTCTCCACCCATAATTTCAGCTCTCCTCCCCACATCTCAGGAATCAATCACAGTCTCCCAATTTGCCTTTGTGGTCTTTTAAGGTATGAACTTCCTTTTCTAGTAAAAGGTACTTACTAAGTATTAATGACTAAGTGTGAAAGGTGGGGGACTCCAGATTCTTGATTAATTAACTTAAAATAGACAAAGAGAGTTTGAATTTTCTTTCACAGGAAGATGTACAGAAGGAGCTAGATGAGAATCTCATTGTGTAAAAAGATGTCAGAAGATTGTATTCTGCATTAGGGAGATAATACATATACTAATAGGATCACAGATATTCTAGTTTACACATTCAAATATAAGTAAAGCCATTGGTGAGAAAGATGATACCTAGATAGCTAAATAAATAAAGCATTTTATTATTATGTGACTTTGTTGGTCTGTTGTTTCAGTTGTGTCTGCCTCTATTTGAGTACTTTTGGCAAAGGTACTAGAATGATTCACCATCTCCTCCAGTTCATTTTACACATGAGGAACTGAGGCAAACAAGCTTCAGTGACTTGTCCATGATTACACAGCTAGTATCTGAGGCCAAATTTGAACTTGGGAAGATTATCTTCCTGACTTCAGGCCCAGCACTCTATCCATGCGTCACTTAGCTGCCCATTATATGGCCAGCTCTGTATTAAGTGATAAGTCAGTGCTGGGCAAACTTTTGAGCTTGATGTGTCAAAATTCACCAAAAATTCACCGAGCATAACTTGGGTTGTATGTCACTTCGAGAAAAAACAACATAATTTTTGTGATATTTATAGTTTAAATAACAAAAATGTATAATTGTAATATATAACTGTATTTAATAAACCAAAATAGGTAAATTAATATAGGTAGAATTGTCATCTATAGTGCACAGAGTGTCTACACTACACTACAGCAAATGTTTCATCTTTGGCATGCAGCCTCATACTTCTCTGTGTGCGACCTCATGCAGCTCCATGTCAGTGCTGACACACGTGTCATAGGTTTGCCATCACTGTGCTAAGTATGCAAACATAAACAAAAAGACACTTCCTATCCACAAGGAGCTTATATTCCAAATGAGGAAGATAATGCACGAAGGGGAGCTAGAAGGTGGGGGGAGGCGGATTTTTGTGGAGGCAAAGTGGTTGGTGCACAGTAAGTTGAGCCAGCAGGGAAATGAACATGGCAGAGAGTTATGATGGTTCTTGTAAAAGGATCATTGATCAGGAAAGTGGAGCCTCAGGGCAGAGGTGTCTCCAGCATGGGAAGACAGTGGCGAGGATACAGAGAATAAGTCCTGAGAGAGAGCACTAATTAGCTTGGGGGGACTAAGGCTAGGATTGTTGATATAACTTCCTAGTGGTCCTTGTATGAAAAAGCCAGGGCTTCTCCCTCAGTCTAACCAGTACATCATCAAAGGTAACCCAGAAACAGAGAAGCTGTGCCCAAAAGAAACAATGCAGCATCCTTTCTCGACAAGGAGAGTCAAGCAAGCAGCACTTAGTAAGTGCTTACCATGTGCCCAAAATAGGGGCACTAATACATCGTTGGTGAAACTGTGAACTGATCTAACCATGCTAGAGAGCAATCTGGAATTATGCCCAAAGAGTTATAAAACTGTGCATACCTTTTGACCCAGAAATACCATTATTAGTTTTATTTCCTAAGGTTAATGGGGAAAAAGGAAAAGAACCTATAAATTAGAAAGTATTTATAGCAGCTCTCTTTGTGGTGGCAAAGAACTAGAAATTGAACAAGTTGTGGTATATAATTGTGATGGAATGCTGTTGTACCATAAGAAATGATGAGCAGGTGGATTTTTTAAAAAACTCTTATCTTCTGTTTTTGAATTGATACCTAAGTATCAGTTCCAAGACAGAAGACTGGTAAAGGCTGGGGAACTGGGGTTAAATGACCTGCCTGGGGTCACACAGCTAGGAAGTATCTGAGGCCAAATTTGAACCCAGATCTTCCCATCTCTAGATGTGTCTCTCTATTTCCTGAGTCACCTATCATCCCTGTGCAGCTTAATTAAAAACAAAAACAAAAACATAGAAAGTCCTACATGAAACTATGAAGAGTGAAATGAGCAGAACCAAGAGAACATTATATACTGCAACAGAAATATTGTTTGAAGAATGTGAAGTGTATGTTCACCTCCAGAGAAAAAACTACACAGAAATAAGCACATCATTATCTATATCTATATCTATATCTATATCTATATCTATATCTATATCTATATCTATATCTATATCTATATCTATCTTTTTGTCAGATGATGTGTTCTCTAATGGAGGGAGGGGAAGGAAGGAAGGAGTTACCTGGGTATTTTAATGAACAAACAAACAAATAAATTCACATTTAAAAAATGCCACTGTGCTAAGTGCTGGGAACACAAGTACAAGCAAAGAGAAAGCCAAATTGCTGCCTTTCAGAATCTTATATTCCAATGGGTATGGCAAGACATAAAGGGAAGAAGTCTGAAGAGTCATGAACAGAGTTAAGAGAAGAATGAAGGAGTGGGCATGACTGGTTCCAGGAAAAAGTCATTACAGGACACCTCTTTTTATTATGCTTTGGATATAGCAGTATGTTTTTTTTTTTTTTAACAAATTGAAGTTTGTGATAATCCTGCATCTAGTAAGTCTATTGATGCCATTTTTCGATTTTCCATTTCTCTGCATCACATTTTAGTAATTCGTTCAATATTTTAAACTTTTTTCATTATTATTATATTTATTACTGTGACCTGTGATCAATAATTTGAGATATTACTAGTGGAATTGTTTTGAGGTGCCACAAACTATACCATATAAGACGGTGAATTTAATTGATAAATTGTAGGTGTCCTGACTGTGCCACCAACCAGCTATTCCACTGTCTTTCTCCTTCTCCTCAGGTCTCCTTGTTCTCTAAGACATAACAATATTGAAAACTGTTACATAAACTTAGTTGATAAAGCAGCAGCAGGGTTTGAGAAGAGTGATTCCAATTTCGAAAGGAGTTCCATTGTAGATAAAATGTTATCAAACAGCATCACATGCTACAGAGAAATCTTTTATGAAAGGAAGATGTTGTCCAATTGATATGGACAACTTTATTGTCTTATTTTAAGAAATTGCTATAGCTGCCCCAACCTTCAGCATCTGTTACCCTGATCAGTCAGCAGCCTTCAACATGGAGGCAAGACCCTCCACCAGCAAAAAGATGAAGACTCACTTGAAGGCTCAGATGTTGGTTAGCAGTTTTAGCAATAAAGTATTTTTTCATTAAGGTATGTACATTGTTTTTTTAGACACAACTTTTATATGCACTAGAAAACAAAACAAATTCTTGTGACTTGCTTTATTGCAATATTTGCTTTATTGTGATGGTCTAGAACCGAACTCACCATATCTCCTAGGTATGCCTGTAGTTAGAAGATAGGAAGCCACAGGAGAGGGAGTATCCTCTAGGATGAGAAAGGCTCCAGGGGAATAGTGGAGAGGTCTGGAGGGTCAGGAAGTGAATGGAGGAGTGAGCATGGCTGGCTTGGGAACTTGTTCATATTTCTTGCTGAATAGTCTTTCCCTGCTCTGAATATGCTTCCCCTTTTACATCTGAATAAACCAATTTTTAAAAATTAATTGTCAGTCTACTAGCAGCAATGCAATGACTCAGAACAATTCTGAGGTACTTAGGAGAAAGAACACTATCCACATTCCAGAGAAAGAACTGTGGGAGTAGAAACACAGAAGAAAACAACTGCTTGAATACATGGGTTGAGGTGGACATGATTGGGGATGTAGACTCGAAACGACCACCCCTATACAACTATCAATAATGTGGAAATAGGTCTTGATCAATGACACATGTAAAACCCAGTGGAAATGCACGCCGACTATGGGCGGGGGTGGGGTGGGGGCTGGTTTGGGGGGGAGGGAAAGAAAATGAATCATGTAACCATGGAAAATTTTTCTAAAAAATAAAAAAATAAATTAAATTAATTGTCAGATGTTCTAGGAGTTTCTAATTTCATTCCAAGTCTGAGAAGTGTGGGAAAACCTCCATGACAGTGATTCCCAAAGTGGGCGCCACCACCCCGTGGTGGATGCTGCAGCGATCCAGGGAGGCGGTGATGGCCACAAGTGCATTTGGGGGCGGTGAATAACTGTAAGGGGGCAGTGATAGTATGTGACGGGGCGCTAAGTAATATTTTTTCTGGAAAGGGGGTGGTAGGCCAAAAAAGTTTGGGAACCACTGCTCTGTGAGCTGATACAGAGTGAAGGGAGGAGAACACTAAATGTCTAGAGTATTATAAGTAGAAACAACAAAGGCAGCTGAACTCTGATTAATTGTAATAACCAGATCAGATGATAAAACTTCCCTTCTTGTAGAGAAGTAGGTTGCAAATAGATTCAGATAGTTGTATATATTCTTAGATGAAGTCACTGTACATATTAGTTACCAGTTAAGTACTCCATCCCCCTTTATTCCAAAGAATAATTAATGAGGTGAGATGTATCACCAAAGTTTGGGTTTTCACCTGATAAAAGTAGGGAGAATTTATGAAAATGTGTCAGAGTTAAATGCGGATGAGTCGATTTCCCTTATACCTTTGAATACTTAGACTGTTATCATGGCCACTCATGTCTTAATCCTTCAGTCATCCCTCATATGTCTTGATCTCAAGGTTCTTCACTTTTCTAATTATTCTTCTTTTGATATTATCCAGCTTATCATAATCCTTTCCAAAATGTGGCACAAGCATAATACTTCAGATGTGGTATGGACACAGCAGAATACATTAGTAATTATTCTTCTACATATAGTCTTATGATTACATTAGCTTTTTTGATGGCCACATCATTTTATGGACTCAATTTAAACTTTTATTTCATTAGAAAGCCCAGATCTGAGGTCCTGGGTTCAAATCTAGCCTCAGATACTTCCTAGCTGTGTGACCATGGGCAAGTCACTTGACCCCTATTGCCTAGCTCTTATCACTCTTCTGCCTTAGAACCAATATACAGTATTGATTCTAAGATGGAAGATAAAGGTTTCAAAAAAGAAAGAAAGGAAGGAAGGAAGGAAGGAAGGAAGAAAGGAAGGAAGAAAGGAAGGAAGGAAGGAAGGAAGGAAGGAAGGAAGGAAGGAAGGAAGGAAGGAAGGAAGGAAGGAAGGAAGAGATCTTTTCTAGACAAACCAGTAGTTAGCTTGTCTGTCCTCTTACATATAAGTGTTGACTTTTAAGAAAAAATCCAGGGTAAAGCTCTATGTCTATCCTCATTATAATTTATTTTATTGGATTTGGTGAAATATTCTGGCCAGTCAAGAAATTTTTAAATTCTGTCTTTGTCATTCAGAGTGTTACTAATCCACTGAAATTTTCCTTCCTGGCCACTATATATATATATATCCCTGATGGGGCTAGGATTATTAGCCTTTGTATTTCTTTCCCTAGTACTATGCTTGGCACATAGTAAACATTTAATTTTTTTTCATTCATTCAATCAATCATTTAGTTTTTTCCTGAAATTTGATAAACACTCATCCTTACATCCATCTTTTGTGCATGTCTTTTTAAAACTTAGCCTGGTCTTGGAGTAGTGAAGTAGTTCCAGGGGCCATCAAACCCACCCTGTCTGACATGGTAACAGGGCGGGACCTTGAGGAAGTGCATGGCAGCCTCAAGAAGGATGGAAAGCCCCCACTCAGATACTCCTGTATGACTCTTCTCTTACTAACACTCCTTATTATTGAAATTATTGTGATCAGTATCCCTATTCAGCCCCAGGGAAATACAGAAGAATAGTAAAGGCTGTTACTAGAGCTTTTACAGACCCCCTACAGACTCCTAGGAAATTCCCACCTTTACATGCATTAATACAGAAATTCCCCTAAAAATCACTCCATAACAAATCAGCAATTAGTGAGTTAATGTTAAAGATTTAAAAACGATAACTTAGATTTCTCACTCCCATACACAGGTGCCTGCAAAAACAGGCCAGAACAGTCTCCAAGTTTTTCCCCCTTCCTGATCTCTGATCCAGAATGTTAACACAGAAAAGGACAATGGATGAAATATGGGAACTTGCTTTCAAGTACACCTCTCCCTACTGGATTGTTTTGATAATCCTGCAGGCTAGCTGAAACTTCAACTCACCTTTGAAAAATATTGAAAAATGAAAGGCTGTTATTGAAACAATATTTGGACCAAGTTGGAATCATTGTACCTTTTTGAAACTTGATTTATTTGTGATTGTATAATCAACTAGCATAATGAATCATCATTGACTAATCATACATTTGAATAGAGCAAAATATAATCATCATTAACTTGATTGGCTAAAATGTAATTGACCATTCTCCTAGCCTGAAATGCAAATCTTTGTACCTTGGGAATGGGTGAGAATGGTAATTTCCAACCCAGTTATTTCGTGATTCTTGACAAGCTTTTCATCTTTTATTAATCATAAAGAACAAGATAATCACAGAATATTAATCAAATGATTTTGTAATTCAGTAGAAATTAATGTATGACAATCCATTATTTCTAAGAAAAGATGTAAGGTGAGAATGAAAATCATGCCAACATGTATGTAATCTTAAGAGAAAGGTATAAAAAATAAAGCCAGCCTGAGGCTGCCAGAAACCGTCTTTGGGATACATGATTGAAATGCAGACTATATTCATTCATCTTATCTACTGACACTGTCACATCTCTGAGCCCCTATACCAGCAGAGAGCAAGCTCTCCATAAAGTAGCAATGTAGATAGGGTGCCAAGCCTGGAGTCAGGAGGACATGGGTCCAAATCTGGCCTCAGACACTTCATAGCTGTGTGACCTGAACAAGTCACTTAACCTTAATTGCCTAGCCCTTGCTGCTCTTCTGTTTTAGAATTGATACTAAGACAGAGGGTAACAGTTTAGAAAAATAAGCAAACAAACAACTCAGACTGGTGTCAAAGACAACAGAATTCAGATCAAATACAATGACTACTGTTCCAGGGGACTGATACTAAAATACACTTTCTACTGAGAAAAAATCGATTGTACTTGGACTTGGACTTGGAGTCAGAAAGTTCCTGTAGAATGATAGCACAGGATATCCCACCAATCCCTCTTTCAAACCCCTTAAAATCTGCTCTCTCAAAGTCTAGGTTACATGCCAGATTCTACCTGACTTTCCCCTCCTTCCTCATCATAAATACTAAAATGAAGTGAAAAGTCTTCATTAGCAATAAACTAGAGAAGCAAAGTTCCCATTGTTTGGCCATCTTCTGAAGGCTGAAATGATAGTTAAAACAAGTCAATAAATTATAACTTCACTTTGGGCAGAGGTATTGAAGCCAAGATAGGTTCAAGTTCTCCAGTAGTTAAATGAATAAGGTACAAGTGAAAGACAAAAATGACAAAAATGAGTCTCACACATTAATAGAAAGGCAAAATGATTGATTTCAAGTAGAGCAAACTATCTACTACACTGGCTGTTCTCAAACTTTTAAAACTCAGATGCCTTTTACATCCTTAAACAACATTGAGAACTCCCAAAGCTTTTGTTTATGTGGATTACATCTCTCAATATTTAATGCATTAGAAACAAAACTGGTATTTTAAATTATTTTCATTTAAAATAATAAGCTCATTTCATGTTTATATAGATAACATTTTATAAAAATAAACATATTTTCAAACCAACAAAAAAAGAAAGACAAAATGGCTAAGCTAAAAAATTAAGTACTATGAAAGGATTGGATCACAAAGCCGGTTCTTTTCTCTTTTCTGAGTAAACCATTCCCTTCTTTCCCTTGCTTTTATAAAGCAAATTGTTTCTTGATTGGAAACAATGGAAAATAACAAGTCTAGAACTATGTTAGCCTGGACTTCCTTTTTGTAAATTTTGCTAATGACTGTCTTGAGAAACCTGCATACTTTACCAGCTAAAGTAGATTAAAGGCATTCCTTTCTTGCAAAACTATGCACCTACCAAAATCTTTAAGTAATCCATACTTAATAAAGGAAGAGAGCAATAGGAAAAATTTCCTGCAAAAATGGGAAGTCCTAAACCTTAAAATGGTTTGTGTTCAGTTAGGGTAAAGATAAGTGAGAATGTTTAAAAAAGAGAAAGAAAAGGGTATGTTTAAGAGCTTTATTTCTTTAGGCTTTAACGCTATGAGTCATTAGTTGTACCATCTATCACTGTGAGCTTGGGAAAAGTAGAAAATGTTGTAAAAAATATTTCTAAATTGAAAGCTTTTAAAGATAAATAATATGTATTAAAATAGGCCATGTATTCCCAAGAATGTCTCTTTTTTGACATAATATATGTAGGCAGCCACCTACATTATATAATTTGTAGCATCTTGCAAGTTTCTTACTATTCCAAAATATTTTCCTTGCTGGCCTGCCATAGTGCTCCTGTATGGTCTGAAATTTCCATGGTTAGAGTCACTCTTTTGGTCAATTAAAAAGGTGGAAGCATTGTCTCTAGAAGGGCACTTAAGGTAGACAGAGTCCAGAATATTGGATCATAGGATTTAGGACAAGTCTTTGGGGACTACCTAATCCAATTCTCCTCTAAGTGAGGAATGGGCTCCCAGAGATATCAAATGACTTTCCCAAGGTCATATAAGTAGGAAAAAGCAGAAGTAAGATTCAAATGCAAGTTCTCTGGCTCCAAATCTTTCTAGTATATAGCTAGCTGGTCCTAAGGAGATAAGTTAAAGGAAATATATAAGAAAAAATTTTTGCTGGGAAGGTATGAGAAGCAGTAGGAGAAAACCATAATGCTTTCAACCTAAAACTAGAACCTGGACAATGGAACATCAAGTATCTTGTTAACATGAGTTTACATGGGAGTTGAGTACTTTTTTTTCATTTTGTTGTGGAGACCAGTAGATGAGTCAAATTCTAATGTTCCCAGGTAGGGAACATAAGCCAGCATGTGTGCAATAAAAGAAAGCTCTAAGACTGAAAAAGTTATATTCAAACATTGAGTTTTGTTCCTTGGCCTTACGTCACACACAATTCATGGCACTGAACTACCCAGATGGCTGACAGTGGCTATGCCCAGCAGTCATCTCTTGTTGCTCAGATCCAGACTCAAGTCAAAAACTTACAGAGCTCAGACTAGAGGGGCAAAGATCAGAGCTCCTCATCAGTCCCCTTTGAGAGTGCTCCTCCTGAGCACTCCTCCCTGAGTGGTCCCTGAGATCCTGGAATAACATAACATTTGTATAAGATATCTTAGTTAAGCTCTTTTAATTAGGATATATTCATTGTTTTATTAATATTTTACATCTGTATAACTTATGCATGTAATCCTCTTAAATAATAATAATAATACTAGAATTAAAATAGAATAACCCCAATTATTAATTAATTATGGATGAGAACCAGTAATCAATTATCATATTGTGAGTAAAAATCATAAAGAAAATACTCTGAAATGCCTTGGCAAGATATCCTTGCCAATATGGGAGATGGTTGGGAGGAGGGAAAGAATATGAATCATGTAACCATGGAAAAGTTTTCATAATTAATCAATAAAATAAAAATAGATTTAAAAAGATATCCTTGCCAAGAGGAGCTTTGCACATGCATTTAGCATCCTAGGAGGTGTCGAGATAGTATGATATCTCAGTTGGCTTTGGAGCTACTGGAAGTGATCTTGATTTTTATCATATATGGAATTATTCATTACTTTATAAAATATACTTTCTTAAAAAAAGAGACCTCTGGTCACCTCCTCTGAAAAGAGATGTTCAGAAGACTACTCCCCTTTTAAGTGGAAGTGGGTCTGTATAATTTGACTTTATATATATATATATGGGCTGAGATGGGACAGGTCTGAGCCCTGGCATTTTATAGTTTACAACTTTCTACAAGAAATGTCAATATGACTCAGATAAATGCCTCCCTATTTTATTTTTTTGTTTTCACACACTCATTACTCTTAGAAAGCAGCAGCAAGACCAGCCCAGACGGTTGCTCCATAAATATGCAGATCCTGGCCCAAACATTGTCTGAAGTTAGGAAATAGGCTAGAAGAAAAGAGCAAATAAACAACAAAAAAAATTCTATAATAAAAAGCTCTTATGATGACAAGGATACTCAAGACATAAACCTCAAGAAGAGAATGACTCCAAAACATCAGATTCAAAGGAGAACACAGCTCGGGCACAAATTCAACGAAAACCTTTGGAGATATAAAACAAAAGGCTTTTATTTTTTTTAATTAAAGTTTTTAAATAAATGAAATGAGAGTGTTAGAGAAAAATGGGGGATATGAGAGTTATGGAAGAAAGAATGGAAAGGGAATTAATAGCTTGGCATAAAGAAGTACACAAGCAACAAATTCTCTTAAAATCAAAATGGACTAAACAGAAGCTAGTATCTCCAGGATGTAAGAAGAAATAACAAAACAAGGTCAAAGACCTGAAAAAATATTTAAAAAAAAACTAATGTACTGCACAGGAAAAATAATTGTACTAGAAAATAGATTAAAGGAAAAAAAGGTAAGAATCACTGGACCTGAAAGCCAGTGAAATATTTCAAGAAGTTTTAGAACAAAACTGCCTAGATCTTTTAAAACTGGAATCAAATTAGAACTTTTAAAAATTCATTGATCATGTCCTAAAAGAAATCCCAAAATGAAGACTCATAAGAACATACCCTAAATCCAGAATTTCCAAGTCAAAGAAAATATAATGCAAACAGTCAGAAAGAAAGGACTCATTTATAGAGGAGTCAGTCAAGATCAATTTATTAGCTATCATCATAAAAGAGCAGAGAGGTTGGAATAAAATATTCCAGAGGGCAAAAGTTATAGCTCATAACTAAGAATTATATACCCAGCAAAACTAAATATAATCCTAAAGGGGGAAAAAATGGACCCATATAATGAAACAGATGATGCCCACACACTTCAGATGAAAAGAACTTTGAGGTGCAAAGGAATCAAGAGAAACATAAAAAGATGTGGAAAGTTAATATTAATCTGAACCCCTTTTAATTATAAAATCAAGATATGATCTCTAAAGAATTTTAATCATAACGAAAATAAAGATTAGTGAGTAATATGGAGAGATGATACATCTGCTCTTTCAGAACAATAGTATCATTGGAGGGAATGTAATAAGACAGAGGGCCTGGGAGTAGTTTTGTTATGTTTGATGAATTTAAAAGAAGAAATGGAAAAGGAAGGGAGAAAGGAATACAGTAAGGGAAAGACGAGAAAGGAATAGTGGGGGAAATCCTCATATAATTAGGGTATGCAAGTAGAATATTATGCAAATAAGAAGGGAAATAATGGAGGGAACTGTTAAAACCTCACTTTCATCTGAACTGTTCATAGCAGGGAAGAACATTTCACCAAAGCAGATACCCATAAATTGAAGAATGATTAAACAACTTGTGGCACTTGAAAATTATCTAATATTACTGTGCTATAAGAGATGAAGAATATGATGAATACAGAGAAGCCTAGAAAGATCTAAACTCAGAGTAACATATTTAGAGCCAAAAGAATTAATAAAAAGAATTAATTTAGGATAATGTAAATTAAAAGGACAATCACAACCCCACCCCCAAATAAACAAACAAAATTTTTTTTTGCAAATATTGCAAAGTTACAAAGAACAAGTGTGGCTCAGAAGAAGAAATAAAAGAAATTGCTCTCACCCTACCCTTTTCCAGAGCTGAGAGATCTACAAAATTTGCACATTGTAATATTTTCAGAATTTTTAAGTTATACTGATTTTTTTGCTCTTTCTTTCTTTTTTTTTTTTTTTTTTGCCTTTAAAAATAATATTTGTTGGGGCAGCTGGGTAGCTCAGTGGATTGAGAGCCAGGCCTAGAGACGAGAGGTCCTAGGTTCAAATCTGGCCTCAGACACTTCCCAGCTGTGTGACCCTGGGCAAGTCACTTGACCCCCATTGCCTACCCTTACCACTCTTCCACCTATGAGTCAATACACAGAAGTTAAGGGTTTAAAATAAAAAAAAAATTAAAAAAAAAATAATATTTGTTATATGAAAAGGTTTTCTGGGAAGGGAAGAGGGATACTGGGGTAAAATATGGTGGTGATGAAAACCAGAATGCAACAATAAAAACTTATTTTCAAAACAGTAGGGGGCAGCTGGGTAGCTCAGTGGAGTGAGAGTCAGGCCTAGAGACAGGAGGTCCTAGGTTCAAACCCGGCCTCAGCCACTTCCCAGCTGTGTGACCCTGGGCAAGTCACTTGACCCCCATTGCCCGCCCTTACCAATCTTCCACCTATGAGACAATACACCGAAGTACAAGGGTTAAAAAAAAAAAAACAGTATCAGGGAAATAATAGGGGAAGGAGATAAAGAAGGGAAGGCTAGGCAGGTGGATCTCAAAGAGAAGTTATAAAGAAAACAAAGAAAGAATAAGAACTTGATTGGGTGCCACTGGAAAGAAAAGAAAGGCAGAGGAGCAAAAGTAGATTGCTCCAACTTCCTTCTAGGATACACATATGGTCTTGTTACCTTTAGCCCAGGAGAGTCAAAAAAAAGAGGAAAAAATTATAGACCAATATCTCTAATGCAAATCAATGCAAAAAATTTAAAATAAAAATTGAGCAAAACTACTTCAGAAACACATAGTTGTGTCAGCCTTTTTGTGACCCTATGGACCACAACACTCCAATACTGTCCATGGAGTTTTCTTGGCAAAGATACAAACACACCACTACCACCAACTCTGCAGTAAGCTAAATCCTGGGGATACAAAGAAAAAGCAAAAAAAACAATTCTTTCTTTCTAAGAGCTGACAATCTGAAGGCTGAGACGACATGGAAACCAGTATGTACAAGTAAGAAATATACAGGATAAATTGGAAATAATCAATAGGGGAACAGCACTAGCATAAGGGATATCAGGAAGGGCTTCTTGTAGAAAATAAGGGTTTATCTGGGACCTGCAGGAAGCTAGGGACTTGAATTCTAGTATTTGGTAAGGGTAGGACTTGAATGCCTGTCTTCCTTAGTAAATGTTTTTTTTTTTTTTTTTTAAACCCTTATCTTCTGTCTTGGAGCCAATACTGTGTGGCTCCAAGGCAGAAGAGTGGTAAGGACTAGGCAATGAGGGTTAAGTGACTTGCCCAGGGTCACACAGCTGGGAAGTGTCTGAGGCTGGATTTGCACCTAGGACTTCCCGTCTCTAATTCTAGCTTTCAATCCACTGAGCTACCCAGCTGCCCCCAAGGGTTTTTGAGAGCTACTGTGGCTAAAAAAATTCATCAATTTGGCAACCAGTCGGGTAATGATCTCTCTAAATTCAGGCTAATCGTTAGAAAACAGGCAGAGAACCTCAGTAGCTTTCTGGTTGATCTCTCTGCCTCAAGCCTTTTCCCACTCCAGTCCATCCCCACTCTGCAGAATTTCCCTACGTTTCTAATACTTCTTGATTCAATAAGATGTAGTGGCTAGTTTTTACCTCCTGGAACCACTATAAACGACACCATTTGGATTTTGAAGCCCTTTATAACTGGATTCCAGTCTTCTTACACCTGATCCCCAATCCCCACGTACTTTGCGATCCAGTGTCACTAACCTCCCTACCATTCCTCACACAGGACTCTTCATCTTCCCACTGTGGGGCATTTTCACTGGCTTCTCCCTAAGCCTGAAGTTCTCTGCCTCTTGGATTCTCTAGTTTCTTTTAAATCTTGGAAAAATCATATCTTCTGCAAAAAGTCCCAGTTAATGTTAGTTAGTATCTCCATTTTATCTTGTATATATCTTGTTTGTATGTTGTCTTATTCATTAAACTGAACTCCTTGAAAGCAGGGACAGCTTTTTGCCTCTCTTTATTTCTAGGGATTGGAACAGGATCTGCCACATAGTAGACTCTTAAAAAAAAATAACCCTTATTTTCTGTTTTAGAATCAATACTAAGTATTGGCTCCAAGGCAGAAGAGTGGTAAGGGTAGGCAATGGGGGTCAAGTGACTTGCCCAGGGTCACACAGCTAGGAAGTATCTGGGGCCAGATTTGAGACCAAGACCTGTCTCTGGATTTGAACTGAGGACCTCCTGTCTCCAGGCCTGGTTCTCTATCCAAAGTTGCCCAGAATAGAGGTAGGCTCTTAATAAATGCTTGTTGCCTTTCCTTTGAGGAAGTTGCCAAATCATGCCCTCTAGGGCATAGCCTTTGAGAACCCTTGGAATGGCCAATGTCACACTGCACATGAAGCTCTGAAGGAAGACTTCAATGGGAGTAATAATGGAAACAAAAGCAAATTAGTTGCTGAGTAGTTCTGCTTTTTCTTTGTCATCTGCTAACATTACACCATCTGTCCCATGGAGTGGGCCTAATCCTTCCTTGTTTTTCTTGCTTTGAACATACTTAAAAAAAAAAAACATTTTGATTGCCCTAAGCATTTTTCTTGTTTGGTTTCATAACAGATAATGCATGCAGTTGTTCACTTATGCAACAAGACATTATCAGAAAGACTTACCAAAAAAAAAAACAACAAAAAAACAACAAACCCATCTGTTTCTTGAATAATTTAAGGGATCACCCAATTTTTTGAAAAGAAAAAATTTTAAAGGAAGAGGGAAAAACATTATTCTATGCTTTATGAATTTTTGTAACTAATGAATGTGGTCTTGAAACTTTTAAGATTACTGTGATTACATATAGAGGTACCATGGCTTAGGAGACAAAACTGGCTTTGGAGTTAGAAAGCCTTGGGTTTAAAAATCCAGGCTCTGACATCCACTGGCCATATGACCTTGGGCCAGTCACTTAACCCCAGGGCCCCAGACTTCTCTCTAAATCTACAAATTAATTCGAGAGTACTGATCTGTATTGAGAGAGGAAGTTCCTCACCTGGAGCTCCCTATAACCAATGAAATCACAGGTTTTAGGGGAAAAAATTACCTGTAATCTCATAAACTAATTGATACAATTTGTTTTTCCCCTGATCCCTGGCTTAGATCTTTCCCTTTTTCTCTGTCACACTGCTTAGAAATCAAACCAAACTGGAGTGGCTATAAATTATTGACATTTGGTAACTATTTATGCATCTATTAGCCTCAAAACTACAGGATTCCAAGTTTATTACCGATCTTTTCTGAAGCAATGAAACAAATGAAAAGAAGTAATGTAATTACAACACTATTAGTTCTTCTGAAATAATGTATAATTTTAACAAAGGAGACAAAGCAATCCTCCTTGTGAATATTGAGGGGTCACCATTTGATTAGTTTTGTCTGACTTCCTTCTATGAAAAAAAACAAAAAGTTTGGGTCTTTGAGGTCAAAGCAGCTTTGGCCCTCTTTGACCTTACCTCCAGTTAAATTTGGAGGTAGGGAGAACTTTCTAATTTCTGAAATGAAGAAGGCTAAGATCTGGAGTCAGCAGACTGAAGGAATTAATTGCTTTAAAACTGTTTGAGGCTCTCTGGACTATTTTCAGCTCTTGTTAATTTAATAACAGTTGATGAATGACATTGAGTAAGAAGGTTAGGAACCTGAGAAGAGAAGATGATCAAATTAAAAAGTCAGATGCAAATACTTTTACTAAATAGCTTTTATATATTCAAGCCAAATGCTGGGAGTTGCTTTAAATTCTTCATTAGGATGTACTGAACTCCCAAGTATACCAGGATCCAAATGGAATATATTAAGAAGTAATCTCTGATTCTGAGGAAAAAGGAAAGAGAACCCATGGATAGCTCTATGAATCTTTTCATATAGTTTTTTTAAAAAAAGAGCAAATTCTAGGAATTCTAGGACAGGGCTGGTATCAGGAAGACTCATCTTCCTGAGTTGAAATTTGACTTCAGACAGTTCCTAGCTATGTGACTCTGAGCAAGTCACTTAACCTTCTCACCTTAGTTTCCTCATCTGACAAATGAGCTAGACGTGTAAAACCATTCTAGTATCTTTGCTAAGAAAACCCCAAATGGTGTCCACAAAAAGTCAGACACAACTGAAAAAACAGCTGAACAAGATAAATTCTAGAGTGGTCGGACAAGACACAATTCTGCCTTTCAACTGGACAGCACCTATATAATTCCATGAGTTGAAGTTGACTTGAACTTTGATTTGTCTTGGAGAATTGAATTCTAGAATTAGTGAACTGAGCCAGAAGAGGAAAAACCACACAGATATATCTCATTAAAGCTAGCCTTTCAGCACAAAAATGTGAATATTGCACCAAATTTTGTGAGGGGGGAGAGGGATGAGAAATAACTTGGAAAACATTATCTAATGATTCTTAAATTCATAATAAAAGGGAAAAAAATTAAAATTACTCAAGAAATGAATTGGAAAAAAGGCCTGGGGTAGGATTAAGGCAAGGGGGAAAAACTTGAAAAGTTTTCTCGATAGGAACAAAAGGAATAGGTTAGAGGAAGCCCTTACTATTCAAACTCTATGAAGGAAATATTGCAGGCTAGGATCTTGACACAAGGTAAAATTTTTAGCTGTTGATTTCCAGTTCACTGTGTACTGTCTTTAACTGCTCACTGAACACACAGTAATAACAAGTTTGCTTTTTTACTTTGGCACTCTGCTTAAGCTGTAAGAACACACTTAAGGTTCTTCCAGGTCATAATAAAGTGGAGTATTAAGCTTTGAAACCTTTTGTTAACTTTTGACTGAACAAATAAAACTACTTCTTTGACATATTGGCATTCTGTATACTTTTACTCTAGATTATTTTTCTTGGCAACAGATCTTTATTTTTCAGTCATTTTAGTTGTGTCTGACTCTTTGTGACCCTATTTGGGGTTTTCTTGGCAAAGACACTGGAGTGGTTTGCCATTTCCTTCTTCAGCTCATTTTCCAGATGAGGAAACTGAGGCAAACAGACATAAATGACTTGCCCAGGTTCATATAGATAATAAATGTCTGAAGCCAGATTTGAACTGAGGAAGATGAGTTTTCCTACTCCAAACCCAGCACTCTATCTGCTAGTCCACTTAGCTGCCCACAGCAACAAATCTACTTAGGAAAAAACCATAGGGATTTTGATTTGCATTTCATTTAATCATTAATTCATTGAATCAATAGCTATTTAAGTATATTCTAACTTGATAAAGAACAAAGTTAGTATGAAGGTGAGAAAAAATAAGAATGGAAAACAGGATTAAAAGAAAGAAGGTACTGTGATGGTATGAAGGCAGCCTTGATAGGACAGCTAGCGATCTGCAAATCACTGAACAAGGTCTGGGATATGCATAGAAATGTTCCTACTCTCCTGGAATTTGTCACAATAACAGTAAAAAATTAAATTAGAACATTATAGTTTTCTCTCTCCTAAATATGGTTCAGAGACTATAATTCCCTTTTTCTTTCCAGGACAAAGATGTCTGGGCCAAAAGGAGCTGGTATCTCTCTCTCTCTCTTTCCTAGATGACCCAGGAACCATCCTCAGATAATCTGAATAACCAAAGAAGGGAGATGGGAGAGTCGGGGAAAGAAGGAGGGAGGAGTAGACAATAGGATATTCTCCTACACCTTGAGATAGAAGAGAGAACACAATAACTACATTTTAAAAGAGAGAGGAAGCAAACAGTAATGAATTACTACAGGCCTCCATGGGGTGGAAGACAAATCCAGTCGCAAGCTATAAGAAAAAGGATTTAACTCTAGCATCCCAGGGGTTTCTTGTGGGAAAATTTGTGCTCTTGGAACCTTGTATAAAATTAAGAATACTGGAAACGTGGCTCTTTGGAGATACAAAAAACATACTTAGAGGATCCTCTGTCTACGAGGCAATCAGAGAGCTGGTCCCCCCGAAAAGGAAAACCCCCACTATCTGGAGGAGCAGAGAGAACCCCTGAATGAATGAAAGCCAGGTATCTGGAAGCAGAAGGTGGCGAGTGCCATCTGGTGGATGAGAACGGAATTGCTAAACTGCTTGCGGGGCTGGGGAGAGAGAGGAGTCAACCTGAACTGGGAGCTCAGAGGACTGGGCAAGAGTGGAGTAGAAAGGCAACAGGGTCTACACGAGGAGGCGCCAGTGACAAGAGGACCCTTAGGCTCAAGAATTAAACTGAAGCTGGGGAGGACGGCAGCCACAGGGAACAGTGAAAAACGAAGGAAGTAAAAGCTGCGGAACAGCAATGATGCAGCAAGGATCTGTGGGGGGAGCATCGTGGGACGGGCGGATAGGCGGGAACAAGCTCCGACCACTCCCCGCTGGAATCCTATGTGGGGCGGGACCCTTAGTCATGCTCTCTCTGCGGACCTGTGTGAGGGAGGTCTGTTCATTTGTTAGGGGCCCACATAGGAAATGCCCCATCCATTTCCATGAGTTCCTAAATAAAACTTCACTAGGTTCCCCTGTGTTTGTGAGCGGAGATGGTGACTCCCCAAGTGGATGTGTAGTTTCCAGGTCCCAGAACCTCAGAGTTGTAGAGGATCTCAAAGACCATTTAGTTCAACTATTACATGAGCAAGAGTCAGAAAACATACTTTATTAATGTTTATCTTTTGTCTTAAGATCCTAGCGAGGATTTGATTACCTTTGAGGGAGTCCGCTTCATTTTTGAATCTCTCTAATTCTTAAGAAATATTGTCTTACTCTTAATGACCACCCTAGAACAATTATCAATAATATGGAAATAGGTCTTGATCGACGACACAGGAAGAAACTAGTGGAAATGCGGGTGGGCTACTGGGGGTTGGGGGAGTAGGGGGAGAGAAAGCAAGAAAAATCATGTAACCATAGGAAAATTTTTTCTTAAAATATAAAAAAAAAATAAAAAAAGAAATATTGTCTTACATCGAACCTGAATTGCAACTTCTACCTTCCTAGTTCTCCCTTCTGGCAAAACTTGTCTAAACTCTCATCTGTGGGCCAGTCCTTCGGACTGAAAAACAACTATTACCCCAACTCCTCTCTCTTCCCCAAGTCAGCATCACCAGGCTACACAAGCACCAAGTCTTTTAACAGATCTTCAGAGAGCATGGTCTTTAAGAGTCTTTAGCATCTTCATTGCCCTCCTCTGGTCGCTCTTCACTTTATCAGTATCTTGACGGGACTTTGGATGGCTCTGATAGAGAGAGGGAGGCAGATGACTTCATGTAATTCTGCCTCGCTGAAATCCAATTCATGCACAAATGATGTCAGTGGTCTTCTTTGAAAACAAAGGACAAACAATATCTTTTCTAAAACATGGCACTCACAGTCAAGGGGCAGATTGATCTAAGCTTTGTTAAGAGTTGCCGTTCAAGTGTTGATGCATACTAGTGACAATGAAAAATGTAATGCATGTAGAAAAGTTGTTATTCAAGAGGAAATTAAGGAATT
Source organism: Gracilinanus agilis (assembly GCF_016433145.1). Classification (NCBI taxonomy): domain Eukaryota; kingdom Metazoa; phylum Chordata; class Mammalia; order Didelphimorphia; family Didelphidae; genus Gracilinanus; species Gracilinanus agilis. The sequence continues at coordinate 501,467,008 of NC_058130.1, forward strand.
AGATTTAGATTCATGCAAAAACTTTAGAGTTGTTATATGCCAACTGGCAGTTCAAGGACCCAGCAGGAATGGTCCTACCACTATGGACCTTCCTCTCCTCAACCCTGGCTTGTCTGTCCCTTACAGTTAATCAATCAGTCAACAAATATTCATTAAATTCTTACTAGGTACCAGGCACTGTACTCTAAGCTCTGAGTATACAACTACAAGAAAAAAAAAAAAGGATAGTTCCTGCCCTCAAAGAATTTATATTCTAATGTGGATGGGGAATAGGAAGAGGAAACCTAGCACAAGTGCATGATGGAGTTCAGCTTCATGAAAAATGAAGAGATGGCTGATCTGGGTACCCAACCTAAATGGAGGTTCTAGGAGGAGACATAAGGGCAAAGAAAAGTTGAATAAATGTGAGACTGGAGAGAGCAAATGAGAAATATAGAGCCAGAGAGAGATGCAAAGAAGAGAGTCTACATACAGAAGTTCAAATTTGATTCCTTGGAGAAGAATCCAGTGGAGCAGCAGCAGTAGATCAGTGATGTTTTTGAACCAAGACTCTTGGGCTTAGCATAAAAGTGTAACACCTGAGAGAGGCTGAATTTCTGGATTAAGCATCTGCACGCTTGGACCTAGCAGGACCTAGAGTCAGGGAGCAGAGACAGAATCATGATGAGGGAGAACAAACCTAGATCTGGATTTTTGATGGTACTGTGTGTTCTATGGGCTTTGCAGGTTAGAGAGAAGGGTCAACTCTCTAGATGTCTTAAGTATCTTCCCTAAGCATGGGTTATTCTGAACCAGGGCTCACCAGGGAAGGAAGGAAGAATTGTCTTGATTGTTTGTGTGTTCAGATATGTGAGTCCTTTGTGTATTTTGTTTAGGATAAATAAAGTCTGTACGGTAGCACATTTTATTCATTTGACTTTTTTTTTTTTTTGTAAGCTGAAATATTTTCCTTTATGTAGAAAATCCTGACAACACTAGGTGGGACAGTTGTAGTTTGACTCCTCCTTGAATTGTGAACATTTCACTTGAGAACTTCCTGTACAGACAAAAAGATGGTTTCACACTACTTCACCCCCTTTCAGTCAACTTAGTTGTTTGGGTCAATAGTGCCACTTGGTATATCTTTTTTCTTTTTTAATGAATATTTAAAAAACATTGTTTTGTGATTATTTTGATTGTAGCCATGGCACCTTTCTCTCTCTGTCACCACTCTCCCAGCTGTACATGAGAGTGAGGGAAATAGGGCTGGGGATGGGCACAGAGATAAAGCAGCAAAGAGTGAAAAGGAGGCGGGCTGACTATACAGATTTTAAAAGGATTTATTTTGTTTGCCTTCTCAGTAGGTGGGGAGAGGGGAGGGAATTCAGAACTGAAAATAAAACTGAATTTAAAAAATGAAGGGTCTGTAGGCTTGTTGCTTGCTTAGGCTGACTGCTGATTCCACTCCTCCTGCTCCAGAATAGCTTGGCAAACCTCTAAGATTCTGAGAGTGTTTGTACTTTTGTTATTGTATAACTTTGAAATAAATATCTTAGTAAAAGCTAGTTGAGGATAAGTGGATAAATAGAACTGGAACACTATTCACTGCTGCTAATAGTAAGAAGAAACAAACCAAAGTGGCATTTGAGCTGATAACTCTAAAGAGACACCCCTCAGCTTTCAGGGTATCTCCTAGAATGGGAAAGCTCCAAAGTTGGAACAAAGCCTTCCTTGATCTGAGAGTGAGGTTAGAGAGCTTCTCATTACCATTTTAGTTGCTAGGTCCCCAAATTGACACAGTATTAGACAAGAAGTATTGCTTCCCTATAGAGAAGGGCAGAGTAGGGGGAGAGAAGATATATGGCTCTCTAGTAACCATAAAGAGCCTGGCACTTACTGATCAGCATCAAATGCAATGCTCTGAAGGAAGAGTATAATGTTGCCACCTGGTGTTTAAACCTATATCTTCAATATCTACTTAAATAAAGCTGAAATAAGATGTGTTTCAATAGTCTTTGAGAATAATTCTATTTTCATCATTCTACCTGCTCAAAAATCCTTAGTGGCTTCCCATTGCCTATAATATAAAATACAAACTGTTTATGTTGGTATTCAAGGTCCTGCAGGTATTTGAAAGGAACTTTGGAAATCAGCTAGTCCAACCCATTAACCAAAACATAAATCCCTTTTATTGATGGGTTTTCATCTAGCCTCCATTTGAAGAGACCTCCAATGCTGGGGAATGCCCTGCTTCCTAAGGAATTTTATTTCTCTTTTCTAGTTCATTCATTCAAATCAGTTCTTCTAATCACTTAGGTCGGTGATGGCAAACCTATGACACACATGTCAGCACTGACACTGGCAGTCATTTTCGATGACACGTGAGAAGTATGGGGCCACATGCCAAAGATGAAACATTTGCTGTAGTGTAGTGTAGATACTCTTGCACTACAGATGACAATTCTACCTATTTTAATTTACCTATCTTGGTTTATTAAATATACAAATAAATTACAATTATACATTTTTGTTATTTAAACTATAAATATCACAAAATTATGGTTTTTTTCTCGAAGTGACACACCACCTGAGTTATGCTTGGTTTTTTGGTGAATTTTGACACACCAAGTTCAAAAGGTTGCCCATCACTGGTTTAGGTTATGCTTTAATGAGATAGAGGTTTATTATGACAGATTAGCAATTTCTCTTTAACTTACTAGGTGGCACCTGACAGCTGGTGTCAACTTAACTTCATTAATCTGTGGCCAGCTTGATAATGTGCTTTTCTGAAGATAGGTCAGTTTTCAGAGAACAAATAGAGTCTATCACCAAGACTATAGTCAGTGAGAGGGGGCAGAACCAAGATGGCAGAATAAAGGGAGGATTTTTCTTAGCTTTACCAACATTCCTCTCTAAACCACTTTTTAAAAATATTAAATTTAGTTCTAAGTGGCACAACAAACAAAAAAAGTGAATCATTTGTCTGGCCCAAGACAACTTAAGAGATCAGAAAGAGAGACCTTATGGACACTGTGGTGGGGATGGTTAGGAGTGAAGTGAACCAGAAACAAAACCAACTGTGGTTCTTGGAGGCAGCAGAGGCAGCTTCAGCAGCTCCACTGGAAGCACTCAGCACCTTGACCTGGTAAAGGATTCCTGATCAAAAAGAGAACACAAGGGACCCTTGCTCAAGTACTGGACTGGATGCCGTTCTGCAATTCTATTGCACATTTCTATATCTAGGTCACAGTTCAAGGTGATGAGGAGTTCTTGTGGTCACAAGAGGGCAGAGGCTGTACCTAAGTATGGCAGAGAGGAATTATGGTTGAGAGGCCCTAACTAGTAAGGATCAAAGGGTAAATTAGGAGAGCAGTGATCATACCTTTCCCTGAATCACACCACCTTGGAAACACAAAAAAACCAACAAACCCTTAGAACTAATTATGAAAGCAACAGGGCAAAAAGCTTTAAGCTTGGGATGATCATTGACCCTCAAAAATAAGCAAAGTCCAAATTAATATAAAGTCCAAAGTCAAGAAATAGGATGGGAAAAAGAAGAAACAACAAAAAAGAACCTGACCATAAAAATCTACTATGGTGACATGAAGCTCAAGACATAAACTTAGAAGAAGACAATGACTTGAAAGCATCTACAAGAAAGCCTCAAAGAAAAATGTAGATTGAACACAAGCCCCCCAAAGAATTACTAGAAAAACTAAAAAAAGATAAAAAGGTAAAAAATAAAAACCAAATAAGAACAGTAGTGAAAAAATTGGAAAAGAAATAAGAGCAATATAATAAAATTATGAAAAGAGAATTAAACGTTTGATAAAGAAAAGAAAGAAAATAATACTTCAAAAATCAGAATTGGCAAATGGTAAAAGAAGGTACAAAACTTCACTGAAGAAAATCCTTAAAAATTAGAATTGGTCAAGTGGAAGCTAATCATTTCATGAGACATCAATAAACTATAAAGCAATATAAACAGATATAAATCAGAAGAACAGAGAATATATTTCCCATTGGATTTATGGATAAGAGAGGAATGTATGAGTCAACAAGACATAGAGATCATTGTGAAATGTAAAATGGATAATTTTGAGTACATTAAATTGAAAAGTTTTTATATAAATAAAAGAAATGTTATTTGAATTAGAAGGAAAGAAGAAAACTGGGGAAACGTTTTTACAGACAGTCTCTCAGAGCACAATGGGTAGACATTTGGGAGGAGCTGGGTTCAAATTTGACCTCAGATACTTCCCAGCTGTGTGACCCTAGCAAGTCATTTCACTCTGTTTACCTAGGCTTTGCCCCTTTGTCTTGGAGTGGTTACTAAGATAGAAAGTAAGGGTTCTTTAAAAAAGGAATGGAGGACTTAGAATGTAATATTTTGGAAGGAAAAAGAGCTAAGATGACAACTGAGAAAAATCTACCCGGGAAAACTGAATATACTCTCACAGGGGGATAAAATGAATTTCTAGTGAAATAGAGGCCTTTCAAGCATTCCTGATGAAAAAGACCAGAGCTGAATAGCTCTGACATTCAAAAACAGGCCTCAAGAGAAGCATAAAAAAAAGATAGACATGAGGGAGAAATCATAAAGACCTTAAAAAGATTACACTGTTTATATTTGTGAATGGGAAACTCTAGGAACTTTATCATAATTAGGAAAGTTACAAGGAGTTTATTTACTCAGAGGACATAGATCTATTATGTTGGGATGATCTCAAAAGTAAATTGGAAGTGGGGGCAGCTGGGTAGCTCAGTGGATTGAGAGCCAGGCCTAGAGACGGGAGGTCCTAGGTTCAAATCCGGCCTCAGACACTTCCCAGCTGTGTGACCCTGGGCAAGTGTCACTTGACCCCCATTGCCCACCCTTACCACTCTTCCACCTATAAGTCAATACACAGAAGTTAAGGGTTTAAAAAAAAAATTAAAAAAAAAAAAAAAAAAAAAAAAAGTAAATTGGAAGAGAGAGAAAGAGGGATGTATTGAGAGGAGGGGGTAGAGAAAGGAAGAATGGGGGAAATTATCTCATATAAAAGAAGCACACAAGGAGGAATTTTTACAATAGAGGGTTAAGTGGGTAATGTTGGAACATCACTTTCTTTGTACTGGTTCAAAAAGGGAAGAAAACACACATATACAAATACTTAGATAATCCTCTTAGGAAAAAAACATTGAAAAAGCCATAAATGAGCTTTCTAAGAAAAAATTTCCTAGGACTAAATGGACTTAAATAGAAATTGTACCAAAAATTTTAAGAACAATTACTTGCAACTATTCTAATATATAAACTATTTGAAATAATAAAGAGTATTACTAAATTCCTTTTATGACACAAATATGGTTTTGATACTTATAGCAGGAAGAATAAAAACAGAAAGAAAACTATAGACCAATTTCTCTAATATTTATTAAAAAATAAAAAAACTACTATAGCAAGGAAACTATAGGAATATATTATAATATCACACATTATGACCAATTTGGATTTATACCAGAAACATATGTTTCAATATTAGGAGAATTATAAGCATATTGACTTTATCAATAACAAAACAATACAAATCACATGATTATATCAATAGATGTGGAAAAAGCTTTTGACAAAATATGACACTCATTCCTATTAAAAACACCAGAAAGCAGAAGAATAAATGGAGCTTTCTATATGTTACCAACATAAAACAGCAAGATGAGATAGAAAAAAAGATATTCCACTTGAAATAACTGTAGACAGTATAAAATGGGAATCTGTCTGCCAAGACACACAGAACACATTTATGAACACATTTACAAAACACTTTTCATGCAAATCAAGACAGATCTAAACAGTTGGGAAAATACTGATTGCTCGTGGTAGGCCAAGACAATATAATAGCAGTTATAACACTCTCTAAATCAATATACTTATTCAGTGTCATAGTAATTAAAATACCAAAGGATTATTTTATAGAACTAGAAAAAAAAACAAGAAAATTCATCTGGTAGAACAAAAAGTCAAGAATATCAAGGGAATTAAGGAAAAAAGGGAAGGGAGGTGGCCTAGAAATACCAGATTTCAAACTATGCTACAAAGCAGTTATCATCAAAACAATCAGTACTGATTAATAATGAAAATGGTTGATCAATGGAGTATATATAAACAATATACAGAAGTAAATAACCATAACCTAATGTTTGATAAACCTGAAGATCTAAGCTATTGGCACAATAACTCAATATTTGACAAAAACTATTGTAAAGCTAGAAAAGTCTAGCAAAAATTAGGCATAGAGTAATATGTCACACCATATATATATACTGAGTTAAGTTCAAAATGGGTATATTCTTTAGTCATGAAAGGTGATATTATAAACAAATTAGGGAAACACTGAAAAAAATTATTTTTTGGATAAGGGAAGAGTTCATGACCCAGCATGAGAATCACAGGAGGTAAGATGGATAATTTTGATCACATGAAATTAAAAAGGTTTTGTATGAACAAAACTATTGCAACCAAAATGAGAAGGAAAGACAGGAAACTGAGAAATAAATTTTACAGTGAGTTTCTCTGATAAAAGTCTTATTTTTCAAATATTTAAGAAACTGGAGCCAAATTTATAAAAAAAAAAATAAGAGCATTGTCAAAAGAAGGGATGTGGAAATAATAGGTACATTAATGCATTGCTGGTGGACCTGTGAACTGGTTCACCCATTCTGGAGAACAATTTGGAGCTATGCCCAAAGGGCTCTGCATACCCTTTGAGCTGGCAATGCAACTACTAGGTCTGTGTCTGAAAGAGATTTAAAAAAAAAAAAAAGGAAAAGGATTCATATGCATAAAAATATTTGTAGTAGTTTTTTTTTTTGCAATTTTTGAATTGGAAATTTAGGGGATACCAATCAATTGGGCTGAACAATTATGTAGTATATGATTGTTATGGAATATTTATTGTTCCAAAAGAAATGATAAAGGGGATGGCTTCAGAAAAACCTGAGAAGACTTATGTGAGTTGATGTGAGCAGAACTAGGAGAATATTAAGTATAGTAACAGTAGTATTATAATGATAGCCAATTGTGAAAGGACTTACAACCGTGAAAGACTATGAAAGAACAATACAATGATACACAGAAATTCCAAAAGACCCATGATGAAAAATATTATCTACCCCTGGAGAGAGAAATTATGAACTTTGATTGCAAAATGAAATATATCTTCCTCCTCTCCTTTTATCCCTCCCTCTCTCCTTCCTTTCCTTTTCTTCCTTCCTTCCTTCTTTGTTTTTCTCTCTTTCTTGCAACATGACTATAGTGAAAATGTTTGCATGACTTTGTGTATATAATGGACATCACATTTTTTGCCTTCTTGGTGAGTGGATGAGAGATTGGAGGAAGGTAGAGAATTTGGAACTGAAAATAATTTTTTAAAAAAGTCAATACTTGATATTTTTATATCTTGGTAGAACTTATCAGAATTTGTGTTTTATTGACATAATCTTCAAGAAGCCAAGGACATTTCTACGTCTCAATGAAATATCACAGGACTTCAGTGGATTTATTAACTAACTATTGGAAATCAATCATTCAACAAGAAAGGATATCCATAAAATGCGGATAATAAACTCAAGACTAACTGTAAGTTCTTCTTTAATCAAAATTTATTTCTCTATAGTTCCTGCCCTTTAAGGCTAAGTGATAAATGTAATTTCTCTTCTTAGATGACAATCCTTTAAATATTTGAAGACAGGGATCATCTTCTCCTTCCCAGACCATCCAAAGTTTTCTCTGCTTTGAGCTATAAATATCTTCAGTTCCTTCAACTGATCCTCATAAGGCATGTTTTGAGTTCTCTTTCATCTTTGTCACCATCCCTTGGATACTCTCCAGTTTTTCAGTAAACATACTTCTTAAAATGTACCCTATGCCAGAACTGAATATAGTATTGAGATTTGGCCTAACTCAGGCAGAGAACAAAAGAAAAATCATCAAGATCATATTAGTTCTTCTGTCTGCCATATCATACTACTGTATGAAATTGCAGGCCACTAAAAATTCCAGGTCTTTTAAAAATACAAACTGCTAGATCTAACCTAAATTTATTCTTATTAAATTTGATCTTTTTCATCTACTAGAATGTAGTAGTGATTATGTCACTGGAGAGTATGCCCACAATAAAAACATGGATCATTTGAAGTACTAAAGAAGTAAATGCTACCTTTTCAAATGTCTTGATTGAAATTATCCAGGGTTCTTTTATTGACTTCTTGAGTACAGATACTTAAAAGCATTATATGAAAAAGAAGAGCCAAATTAATAACACATCCTCCAAAGAAAGGCAAAACTTTCAAAGCCTGGATTGAATTGCTTTTATTTATTTCAATCAATATATGCACCATGCTCCCGTTTCTTTATACAATTTATTTTATCACTTGATATCTTTTTTTTAAACCCTTAACTTCTGTGTATTGGCTCCAAGGCAGAAGAGTGGTAAGGGTGGGCAATGGGGGTCAAGTGACTTGCCCAGAGTCACACAGCGGGGAAGTGGCTGAGGCCGGATTTGAACCTGGAACCTCTGGTCTCTAGGCCTGACTCTCAATCCACTGAGCTATCCAGCTGCCCTCTATCACCTGATATCTTAACAGAGAGCTGGAAAGCCTTACTCTGATTCGCATATCCTATAACTGAAATGACCCAAGCTCTGTGTCACCCTACATTTTAAACTACTCAAAACAATATTATGATTCCCTAGGATGATATCTCATGATGTAGTTTCTTCTCAAGTCTCTGATCTTTACTATTTCAGGCTTTGCTTTTTCTCAGCATCATTCTCTATTGAAGCACCCGGACACTCTGTCATGATCAAAATGGCATCTTGGGCTTGGGCTTGATATTGTCTATTTTCAAGGAGAACTTAACCAAATAACTCTTTGCTGATGGGTCAGTGGCCAAGTTCATGCAAATGCATCACCATGCTGAAGGCACACTTTAGAGAGTTTTAAGTATGTCTTGGGCTTAGTCCCTCTCCTCCTCCAGCTCCCAATAGGATATGAGCTCTTTGAAAGCAGAAATTGTGTTGGTTTTTATCTTTGGGTTTGACATGAACAAACTTGGACTTTAGATAAGAGGGATACACTCTGGAAGCCTAGCACATAACAGATTTTTAAAATACAGAAGGACCTTGTTTTATGTGAACGCAATACGTGTGAAGTCAGGTATATACAACTGGTAATAGAAAAAATAATGGCAGAAAAATAAATAAAATGAAAATTTTCATTTACATGCTAAATCTCTACCATTTCCCCAAGTGGCATAAATTTTCACAGCAGTTTGCTCATTCATGCTCATTCTCACCCTGAGAAGCCTTAGTGTGAGTTATTACATTGTTCTGCTGCAAATATTAGTTCCATATCAGTTTTTGTCCATAGTTCTCACTCATAAAATGTCATGTTTGGGGGCAGCTGGGTAGTTTAGTGGATTGAGAGTCAGGCCTAGAGACCAGAGGTTCCAGGTTCAAATCTGGCCTCAGACACTTCCCAGCTGTGTGACCCTGGGCAAGTCACCTGACCCCCATTGCCCACCCTTACCACTCTTCCACCTATGAGACAATACACAGAAGTTAAGGGTTTAAAAAAAATAAAATGTCATGTTTATGTCAGAGTAGTGCTTCTCTTTGTTTCATTAATACTATTTAGTTATTAATAATGGCCCCAGAGTACAAGAATAATGATGCTGGGAGCTCTTATAAGCCTAAGAAGAGTTGTAAAGTGCCTAGGTATGTTCATATAAGAAATACCAAATAATGGGGTTGATTATAATGAGCAATTTTTAACTTACACAAAGGGTCTTAGAATGTATTGGTTGGGCAGTGTGCCCAGGGGTGGACCCAAGATGGCAGGATAGAAGCAGGGAAGCTCAAAACCACCATAAGAATCCTCTCCAACCAATCTTAAAATAACGCCAAAAAATGAACACAGGAGTGAAAGATCTAAGAAGGAGACAAAGTGAAGCAACTTGCATAAAAGAGAACAATGTGAGAGGTAGCCAGAGAGGGTCTGAGTCATTTGGGTGAGAGGGGAGCATGGCCAGCAGGAGACCATAACAAGAAGTAAGGAGCAAGCCAACATCCATCCTCTACATCTATGTTTCTAGGTTCTGAACCTGGGCCCAAGCCAATATCCAGGTCCTGAGTCCCTGCCTGGGCCAACAGCCTCCCAACCAAACACATAAACTGTTAAATTCCAAGCAAACCTGCGGGGAGGTCCAGAATTCCAGTCCAGGAAAGTCTGTGCTGCAATGGTGTGGGCCCAGAGTGAGGCCAAGAGTCCCAGCTTGAGCTTGTGGTGAGGGCCTAAATCTCAGTTTGAAGCAGTTGACAGACCCAGAGCTGGGTCCCCAATTCCTGGCAGGGGCAGTCCCCAGGGTCTTGGCTTATGGGAGCCTGGGTGGCTTTTGCCAAAGCTCAAGGCAGAGCCCCAGGGCAAGGCAGTCAGCAATGTTCAATGTGTCTAACCAGATGAAGTCCAGGGAGACCAAAAGCCTCTGCCCAAGCCTGAGGCTAGATTTTTGAGCCATCAGCAGTCTCAAGGGGTGATTGGATCATCAGTCGTGGCTCTCAGAGCTTCCAGTCCATAGACCATTATACCACCATGGAAGAAATGAAACTTGCAAAAGCCCAGAAATAAGACTAAGGGTAGCATCAAAGAAGAACTAAAGTTTAAAAGTGTGTTCTATCCTCCTAGAGAACAGAACCTACCTTTAAAATAAAAATGAAAGTCAAGAAAAAAGGCTGGAAAAATGAGCCTGGGGAAAAAAATCCTAACAATAGAAATTTTTTATGGAGACAAAGAGCAAGATACAGATACATAAGGGGACAGTGAAAGCAAAGCAAACATGAAAAACTCCAAATTAAAATATAAATTGGACTCTGATTTTGGAAGAGCTCCAAAAAGATTTAAAAAATCAGTTAAGGGGGCAGCTGGGTAGCTCAGTGGATTGAGAGTCAAGCCTAGAGACTTGGGGAGGTCCTAGGTTCAAATCTGGCCTCAGACACTTCCCAGCTGTGTGACCCTGGGCAAGTCACTTGACCCCCATTGCCCACCCTTACCACTCTTCTACCTATGAGACAATACACAGAAGTTAAGGGTTTAAAAAAAAATCAGTTAAGAGAGGTATAGGGAAAATGGGGAAAAGAAATGAAAGCAATGGAAGAAGAAATGGGCCAAATGAAAAAGGAAGCTCAAAAGCTCATGGAAGGAAATCATTCCTAATAAAATTAGAATAGGGCAACTAGAAGCCAATGACCTCTTTCTCATGAAATAATAAAACAAAATTAAAAGAATAAAAAAACAGAAGAAAATATGTAATATCTCATTAAAAAACAACTGACATGGAAACAGATCCCAAAGAGACAATTTAAAAATTACTGGACTATCTGAAAGCCATGATCAAAAAAAAAAAAAAAAAGCCTCGACATTATAATACAAGGAATTATCAAAGAAAACTGTCCTAATATTCTTGAATAAGAAAGTAAAAAAGAAGTTGAAAGTATCCACAAATCACCTCCAGAAAGAAATCCCCAAATGACAACTCTTAAGATTATAATAGCTAAATTCAAGAGCCCCTAGGCCAAGGAGAAAATACTGCAAACAGCCAGAAAGAAACAATTCAAATAACATGTAGCTACAGTCAGGATTACACAGGATGTAGCAGCTTCCACATTAAAGGATCAGAAGAAATGGATATGATATTTTGGAAGGCAAAAGACCTAGGTTTACAACTCAGAGTCACTTATCCAGGAAAACTGGGTATCTTCTTTCAGGGGAAAAAATGGTCATTCAATAAAATAGAAGATTTCCAAGCATTCTAATGAAAAGACTAGACCTAAACAGAAAATTTGATATCCAAACACAAGACCTAAGAGAAGCCTAGAAAGGTAATTAAGAAGGATCTAATAAGGAGGAGAATTTATTGTGCATCCTCTGAAGCAAAAAACAACAACCACAACAACAAAAACAGGATTAGCCATCATGACCTCAGACAAAGATGAAGAAAAAATAGATCTGATTAAAAGAGGTAAGGAAGGAAATTACGTCTTGCTAAAAAGTACTATAAACAATAAAGTAGTATCAATACTAAACATATGTGCATCAAATAGTATAGCCTCTAAATTTTTAAAGGAGAAATTAAATGAACTTTAAGAGGAAATAGGCAGTAAAACTATACTATTGGGGGACCTTGAGTTCCCCCTTTCAGATCTGTATAAATCAAACAAAAAAATAAACAAAAAAAGTTTTTTAAAAATTTAATTTAATTAAAAAAAATTTAAACCCTTATATTCTGTCTTAGAATCAATACTGTGTATTGGTTCCAAGGCAGAAGAGCTGAAAGGGCTAGACAATGGGGGTTAAGTGACTTACTTGCCTAGGGTCACATAGCTAAGAAGTGTCTGAGGCCAGATTTGAACCTAGGACCTCCTGTCTCTAGGCCTGGCTCTCAATCCACTGAGCTACCCAGCTGCCTCCCCAAGAGAAGTTAAGGAAATGAATGAAATCTTAGAAAAGTTAGAACTAAAAGATGTCTGGAGAGAATTGAAGGAGAATAGAAAGAAATACACCTTCTTTTCAGCAGTACATGGCTTCTTCACAAAAATCGACCATGTATTAGGGTACAGAAACTTCATAACCAAATGCAGAAAAGTAGAAATGATAAATGCACACTTTTCAGATCATAATGCAATAATATTTATAATAAATAAAGCTCCATAAATATAAAATTAATTGGAGACAAAATAATCTAATCGTAAAAAAGGGTGGGTCAAAGAATAAATTATAGAAACAACCAATAATTTTATTCATGAGAATGACAATGAGGAGGCAACATATCAAAATACAGCAGAACTCAGGAGAAAATTTATATCTCTAAAGTCTTATATCAATAAAACAGAGTAAATGCAGATTAATGAATTGGGCATGCAATTAAAAAAAAAACCTACAAAAAGAACAAATTTTAAAATCCTCACTTAAAGACTAAATTAGAAATCCTAAAAAATAAAGGAGAAACTAATAAAATGGAAAGTAATAGAACTATTGAAAAAATAAATACGACTAGGAGTTGGTTTTATGAAAAAAACAAAATAGAGCATCGGTTCATTTGATTTAAAAGAGGAGAGAAGAAAATCAAATAATCAGTATCAAAAATGAAAAGGGTGAACTCACTACCTGAAGAGGAAATTAAAGCAATCATTAGAGAACTACTTTATTTAATTATATGACAATAAATTTGATAATCCAGGTGAAATGGATGAATATTTACAAAAATATAAATTGCCTAGATTTACAAAAGAGGAAATAGAATCCTTGAACAATCCCATCTTAGGAAAAAAGAAATTGAATAAGTCATCAATGAGCTCCCTAAGAAAAAAATCTCCAGGGCCAGATGGATTCACAAGTTAATTCTATCAAACATTTAAAGAACAATTAATCTAAATATGCATAAACCACTAGGGAAAATAGAGAAGGAATCCGACCAAATTCTTTTTATGAAACAAATATGGTACTGTTACCTAAGCCAGGAAGAACAAAAACAGAGAAAGAAAATTATAGGGCATTTTACTTAATGAATATAGATGCAAAAATTTTTAAAAAGATACTAGCAACAATAAACTGGGAAAAAATGTATAACAGATGTCCTTGATAAAGGTCTAATTTCTCAAATTTAAGGAGAACTAAGTTAAATTTATAAGAATATAAGCCATTCCCCAATTGATAAAGAGTCAAAGGATATAAACAAGCAATTTTCAGAAGTAGAAATCAAAGTCACCAATAATCATATGAAAAAATGTTATAAGTCACTCCTGATTAGGGAAATGCAAATTAAAACAACACTGAAATACCACCTTGTGCCTATCAGTTTGGCCAATAAGACAGTAAATTAGGACATCAATACATTGTTGGTGGAGTTGCGAACTAGTTCAACCATTCTGGAAGGTAATTTGGAATTATGCCCAAAGGGCCATAAAACTGAGCAAACCCTTGGATCCAGTAATACCATTACTGGGTCTGTATGTCAAAGAGATAATAAAAAAGGGGAAAGGACCTACTTGTACAAAAATGTTTTATAGCTGCTCTTTTTGTGGTGGCAAAGAATTGGAAATTGAGGGGATGTCCATCAATTGGAGAACGGCTGAATAAATTGTGATACATGTTGGTGATGGAATACTATTGTGGTATAAGAAATGATAAGCAGGATGATTTCAGAAAAAAGCTGGAAAGATCTGCAGGAAATGATGAAGAGAAAAATAAGCAGTACTGGGAGAACATTGTACATAATAACAGCAATATTGGACGATGATTATCTGTGAAAACTCAGCAATGCAATGATCTGGGACAATCTTGAAAGATTTAGGACAGGGAATGCTATCCACCTCCAGAGAAAGAATTGTTGGAATTGTCTCTCACATCAGTGTATCTGTTGTTTTATTTTTGGGTTCTGGTTATGTATGAATGTGCTCTTACAACAACAATTAATATTGAAGTGTGTTTTGCATGACAATAAAAATAATATTAAAAAAAAAAGAATGTACTGGTGGTATAAAATGAGCTTCTGCTATAATTTTAACTAACAAAGCACCCGGCAGCTAGGAGGTGTAACGGATAGAGCCCTGGGCTTGGTGTCAGGAAGATTCATCTTCCGGAGTTTAAATCTGGCCTCAGATACTCACTAGCTATGCAACCCTGGGAGAGTCACTTAACCCTGTTTGCTTCAGTTTCCTCATCTGTAAAATGAGCTGAAAAAGGAAATGGCAAACCACTCTAGTATCTTTGTCAAGGAATCTCCAAATGGGGTCACAAAGAGTTGGATAGGACTTAAAAAAGACTAAGTAACAACAACAACAACAAAGCACTTTAAGGTTTTCAAACTGTGAGATAGCATCGCAAATATTATTACCATTTCCATATTAAAATTGAGAAAACTGAGGCGGAGGAGTGTAGTAACTATTTCAAGGTCACAAGGGTGGTAAATGTCAGAGCCAGAGCTCAAAACTGGGCTTCTCCTAATTCCAAGTTCTGTATTTCCCCCCACCTAACCAAGGTCAGATGCCTAGATCTACGTCGTGTTGGCAAACTATATGGCACATGTACAGGAGGAGGCTGATCCCCTCCCCCTCTCCATGCAACTGAGGCCATTTGTCCCATGACCCTCCCCTCTGTCCAGCAGCCAATGGGAGCACTTCTTCCCTCCCCTGTCTGGGGTAAGGGAGCTCACATGTGATGTGACGGTTTCAGTTTGGGCACTTGTTCTTTATTTATTAAAAAAAATTTTTTTAAACCCTAAAATCTTTTCATATACATCCTTCTATATTAATTTTATTTGTCACAGGGCTAGGCAATGAGGGTTAAGTGACTTGCCCAGGGTCACACAGCTAGGAAGTATCTGAGGCTAGATTTGAACCTAGGACCTTCCATCTCTGGGCCTGACTCTCAATCTACTGAGCCATCCAGCTGCCCCTGGCACTCATTCTTTAAATGGTTCACCATTACTGCTCTAGAAGGAATCTCAGAGGTCATCTAGTGCAATGCCCCATTTTACAGATGAGGAAACCAAGTCTCAGGAGGTAAGATTACTTTCCCAAGGGTACATAGGTAGGAAGTAGAAGGGCTAGGCCTAGATCTGAGGTCTTTTTGGCACTCTTTCCCCTGTCCCAACAATCACTGGTATCTATTTGTATGGCCGAAACCTTATTTTTGAACAGAGATTATATGATAAACTTCCCTTTTTTTGCGCAGGCAGAATGTTAATCTGTTATTCATTTATTTATTTATTTTTGCCAGTATCTATGATTTCACTAGCAGAGGGAACTCCCAAGAAGGAAACCACCTCTATCGACTTGTCTTAAAGAGGTGCCTGGTACATTATGTGGTTTGATGACATGTAAAAGGTCACATTAGTCAGTACTTTTTATACCCAGGTCTTCCTGATGCAGAGGCTCTCTCTCTCCACCATGTGCCTATCCAGTCTGTCAGCATTAACATGTTGGTCTTTTCTTGCAGATAAATACTTTGAGGCATTCATTCTTAAGTTCTGTGGTTGTTGTCTGCTGACACCTAGTGCCGATGCATCACAACAGCATGGATGAAACTGGTTATAATACAGCCTACAAATTACCAGCTTGTAGAATTTTGCTTCAAAAGGATTATTTTTTTTACTCTTTGATATTTTAGAATGAAGTGGACAATTACCTCTTTCCCTTTCATTCTATGGTTAACACAGAACGTCTGTGTGACCCAAGAATGGTGGTAATTTTTACATCCTGCTGGCTTATTTAAATGTATCATTTATGTATTCATTAATAAAATTTTAAAATGCCTGATGTTTGCTCATGAATAAATTGAGCTCCAGTGCAGAAATGGGGCATAGATATGTTGATTAAAATAAGCTGTGGAAACATACCCAGAGAAAAGAATAAGTATTACATTTCATGTAAAATTAAATCTCAAGAGTTGAGGTTTTAAGACTTTCTAATAATTGTTAATTCAGTGGAGAGAACATTGAAGTTGAAGTCAGGGGACTGAGACTCCCATTCTGGCACTTCCCCCTTGTGTGGCTCTGGAAAAATCACATAACCTACTACATAAGGTGAAGGATTTTTAATTTCATTGATAGAGGGAAGTCTCAAGGAAAGAAAAACTCCCTCTACAAATGCAAGCTAGAAAATTGTCTGCAATGTTTAGTCTTAAAAAACTGAGAAGTTAAATAAATGATTGCTCAGGGTCTAGTAGGTATCAGAAGCTAGACTTTTGGGCAGTTAGATTGCTCAGTGGATAGAGTGACAGGCCTGGAGTCAGGAGGTCCTGTGTTCAAATTTGACCTCAGACACTTCCTAGTTGGATGACTCCCAGGGCAAGGCACTTAACCCCAATTACTTAGCTCTTGCCATCTGTTAGAGTTGTTACTAAAACAAAGTAAGGGTTAAAAAAAAAAAAAAGTAGGGCTTGGGCCCTGGGCCTCCCTGGCTTGCTCATTCACTATGCTTGCTCAATCTCATTTCCTATTTTTTCTAATCATGTCTAAGAATGTGTCACCACGTCACCATAGCAATGACATCAACAACAAACATTTAGATGTAGCATGGTGCAGTAGAAAAAAGCCAGGAGAAACCTAAATTTGTGTCCTGACTCTGACCATTTACTAAATGGCAAGATTCTAGGCAAATTCTGTAATCTTTCTGGGACTTTGTTTTTATTTATAAAGTATGGTGAATGATATATTAAATTCCCTTCTCACCTTCTACAAACTCTAAAGCACTATGAGCTATTATTTATTAAGTGATTCCCACGTGCGAGGGCTCCAGACAGTAGCAAAGTCAATCTAGTTAACTTCAGACACAAAGATAAAAACTGTCCTAAGTCGCTGCCCTCTAGAAACCTAGATTCTACTGAAAAGTAGAAATGAACATGGAGAACAAATGCATCCCCTGTAGAACACTGTCCTGACCAGCACGACTTCACAGCAGTCATTAACACATGAGAGCCAAACCTCACCATCGAGTCATGAAACATGGCTGTAATGTTGTTCCTCAGAGGCCCTTCCTAACCCTCACTGCAGCATTCTTTGATCTAATGTCATGCTGTTTGAAGCCTAATCAATGTAATTAGTTGGGGGTAACCCTATGCTTCTTTCATCAGCACAATCATTCATTTATCAGAGTTAATTATACTCACACAGGAACCCAATGAGTGGTTAGTCCCAAAGGCATCTCAAACTCAACATGTTCAAAATGGAATTCATTCTTTCTCCCTAAAACCTCCTTTCCTCTAGATCTCCCCATTTCTTTTGGAGGGATCACTAATCCTTACAGTCACCTGGGCTCACTTTGGAGTGTTCTTTCCTTTTTCCTCTCCTTACCCTCCTACCCAGTCTAAAGCAAGTTGCCCAGACTTGCATTTCATTTCCTCCACTTGTCCCCTTCTCTCTATTCACGTGGCTACTGTCCTAATTCAGGCACTCTTAGCCTCTCACCGAGACTGTTGCTTGTTATTTAGTTGAGTCTGACTCTTTGTGACCCTGAGGACTCTTTTTCTCACTTTATCAATCTGATGGGTGTAAGACAGAACCTCCGAGTTACTTCAGACTGCATTTCTTTAATTATTAGTGATGTGGAGTGTTTCTTCATACAGCTGAAAATAGCTTGAAATTTTTCCCCCTTTAAAATTGTATTCGTATCCTTTTCATCATTTCTCAGTTGTGGGATGGTTCTTATTCTTATAAATTTGAACCAGTTCCTCATATGCCTTGGAAATGTGACCTTTACCAGAGAAACTTATTAAGATTCTTTTCCCTTTTTGTTTCCCTTTCAACCTTAGCTACATTGGTTTTGTTTGTACAAAACTTTTAAAATTATATGTGATCAAAACTATCTTTTTATCTTCTGTGATCCTTTCTATCCCTTGTTTGGTTATTCCCCTATCCATATATCCAAAAGGCAATTTCTTTTTTGCTTTATTATGTGACATTTTATATTCAAATCATGTATCCATTTGAAGCTTAAGCTGGTATATGATGTATGGCTCCAAACCTAACCCATCAGTCTGCTTTTCAGTTTTCTCAGTAATTATTTTTGAAACTCCAGTAACTAGGTTCTTTGGAATTACTTGAAGACTAGTTTACTAGTTTTGTTTGCTGAAGCTTGATTTGTAGCATGAGTTTGTGTAATGATGTGGTAGTCCACTCCAGCCTCTCACTTCTCTTCTGATCTAATCCAAGACAATGCCCTTCTGCTTATAGTTTTCCTAACTGGCTCCCAAATTCAAGGACCATTGATAAGAAGGGACTGGAAATTAAAAGGGATCTCAAAGGTCACCAGTCCAACCCATATCTAAACAGGAACCATTTCTATGGTCCCCGACAAGGGGACAAATGTAGAAAGGCCTGCTGTTTCTAGGAGATCTCCAGTGTGGGGGAACCCACTACCTCCTGAGATAGTCCATTATACTTGTGGATAATTATTTTTAAAGTTTTTCATTTGAAGCAGAGCCAGGATGGTGGAGTAATAGGAAACAATGCAATGTGTCCCTCTCCACAAACTCCTCCGAAGAGATTTAAAAAATGAACCATAGGGGCAGTGAGGTGCCTCAATGGATAGAGAGCCAGGCCTGGAGATTAGAGGTCCTAGGTTCAAATCCATATGGCCTCAGGCACTTCCCAGCTGTATAACCTTGGGTAAGTTACCTAACCCCAATTGCCTAGCCCTTACTGCTCTTCTGCCTTGGAAATGATACTTAGTATTAATTCTAAGTCGGAAGGTAAGGGTTTTTTTAAAAAAATGAACCATAGTGTATCCTGACAAAGAAATTCCCCAAAATGTCAGATGAGATATTTGTCTAGCCCAATTAGCAGAGAGAAACAGGCAGGGAGGTCTGTGGACATTTCACATGAGCTCAAGGAAAGAACATGCTGTACTGTGATGCATGTAGAGCACTCTATCCCCTAGTAAGAGACTATACCCCAGGGCAAGAGGTGGTCTTGGATCCATATTGGTCACCCCAGGCCCATTCCAAGGGCCTGTGATTACAATAAGGGCCAAGACTTCAGTGTCTTCTGAGTTTGTGTTTTGATCTTTCCTGTTGCCATATTAACTTCTATGATGAGCTTCCAAAGGGAAGTTTTGTCTCTCACTACTCAGTCCCAGGTCACAGATCCAAGGCAGAGTAGAAGGGGACCTACACATGACAATGATGTTTCTGGGCAATGTATGGGTAAGGAAGTTCAGAAGCCAGTAGCAGAGTAGCAACAGTGTGGTTTAGGCCTCAGGTGCAAAGCAAGGTCTCACTTCCAACTTCTAGGCCAGTTGCAAAGAAATAATGAGACATTCCAGACCAAAGCAGAGCCTACAATTCTGCTGCTCTGAGCCAAGAGTGCTTTCCAGGTGGCTGATAGAGATGAAGTCCAGCAGTAGTTTACTCTAGCTCAAAACCAAAGCCAGGTGAGGAATTTTTAGAGCTCAGACCAAAGGGACAGCACTCACACTTTGTTCTGAATCAGGCCACTTTGGGAACACTGAAAGCTCATAGATCCCTAGTCTGCCCCTGAAATAATGGAATAACACAAAACTAAATACTCAGAAGTCAGCAACAAAACCAGGCTAGATCTTCCCTCCAAAAGTGTTACAGAGTCTAGCCCTAACATTAAATTCAGACTCAAGAAAGTAAGCTGGAATAATGGGCAAACAAAAAAAGGACCCCACTATACTGAGCTATTATGGTAACAGAGATGCTCAAGTCATAAATGTCAGAGACTGACTCTAAAATATCTACAAGCATGGTTTCAGAGAAAAACACAGCTTGGGCACAAATTCAAATAGAATTCTTAGAAGAGATGAAACAAGAGTTTAAAAGTGTTTTTTTCTTTTTAATAAATGATGTGAGAGGAAAAATGGTAAAGAAATGAGAGAAATTTCTATGGAAGAAAAAATTGGAAGGGGGAAGATGGGATAAACGATAAACTTAGCTGGTCAATTCAATTCAACTCAATTCAATGTAAGTCAACATTTATCAGGTACCTCTTCTAGTCAAAGCACTATGCTAGTTACAAACTGAAAAGTCTCTCCTCAATGGGCTTACATTCTTCTGAAAAAACACATTTTAAAAGATAAATATAATTGAGGGTAGAATCTGAGAATAGAGATTCTATGGGGTTCAAGAAAAGATTCATGGAAAAGTTCAAGCTGTGTGTTTAAGGAATACTAGGATTCTGAGAAGCAGAGATAAGGAATACAGTCCAGTTTAGGAGACAATATCTGCAAAGGCATGGAGTTGGGAGATGGAAAAGACTAGAATTTGTATTTTATCCTAGAATCATTCTGTGGGTCACTCCTAAGGTTTCTGAATATGGAAATGACATAAGTCAGATCTCTAAGTTCATCTGGTTGGGGATGCACAATAAGGATTTTTTGATTGTTTCAGTCATGTCTTACTCTTCATGATCCCATTTGGAGTTTTCTTGGCAGAGTTAAGTGACTTGATCAGTCACACAGCTAGTGTCTGATTTGAATTTAGATCTTCTTGACTCCAATGTACCACCTTGCTGCCACAGTAAACTGTGATATGGAATTAGAGTTCAGAAGATATTAGGATTGGAGATATATATACATATATATATGTACAAACACACAGTCTGAGGTATTATTTTCTTCAATATTTTTTTCTGCTTCCTTTACCAAGCTTTCGACTTTTTTTTCATGACTTTCTTGCATTATTCTCATTTCTTTTCCCAATTTTTCCTCTACCTCTCACTCGATTTTTAAATTCCTTTTTGAGTTCTCCCCAGAATTCTTTTTGGGCCTGAGACCAATCCATATTTTTCTTGAGGGGGGTGGGGTATTGATTTGAATGTAGTTTTTTCTTTTACTTTGCTGTCTTCTGAGTTTGTGTTTTGATCTTTCCTGTTGCCACAGTAATTTCCTATGGTCAGGTTCTTTTTTGTTGTTTGCTTATTTTCCTAGCCTATTCCTTGTCTTTAAACATTATGTTAAAGTTGGGCTTTTGCTTGTGGGGTGGGGGCACTGTCCCAAGTTTCAGATTTTCTGTGTTTTCTGAGCTAGTTTGGGGGATTTGTTTTCAGTTCTTCCAAGGTGGTTTGAGCTAAGAAGTGTATCTACTACCCTACTGACCTGTGCTCTGGCCTATGAGTGATCATAAGCACCCTTTCCCACTTTGGAACTGTGATCAGGGTCCCTGTTCACCTGGGATCACAAGCCCTGCCTGGTGTACTAATATTCTTCCTTGTCCTGGGACTTTGACCCAGAACTGTGGCCAGGATCTGTATATGGGCAATGCAACAGCCCTGCACTCAGTGTCAGCAAAGGGACTTCTGTAACCTCTTTCTGACCAGTTGTCCAATTCCCTAAGAGCTCTGGAAGTCCTTAGGTATCACTTATAATGGTACCTGGCTGCCTATTTTTTAAAAACACCCAACTCTTTAATATTTTAATTAATATTAATAATACAAACAACATAAATAAAAATTAATTCATTAATACATAATTAAACAAAGCTGATATTAATAACTCTTTGATCTTTAATACTCTCCTGGTGGTCTAATCTGTCAATCACAGGATCTCAAAAATCAGAATGACAAGTGACCTACAGACAATGGAAAGATATGCAGATACTCTAAAATATGGACTATAGCATATGTCTGAAAATGATTTATATAAGGAAAATCAAATAAAATATTTTTTGGGTAAATTACAATATCATAAAAGGTAAACATAACTGGAGGTGGGCCTGTTATGTAGGGAGGAGGGACAACAGATTGACAGCTTGCATGTTCCATTGGTATGCATGAAATATGAAAAGAACCAAAGGAAGGTTTCTAAAATATTGGGTGGATCTTCTATGGAGGACTTATTTTAAGATGTGGTTAAGAACTATATAGGAGAAGGAGAGTCTAGATGGGTTGTAATCTGTCTACAGTAAAAGCACATAAATTTCATAGAAGTGGTCCTGTTGAAGTATCAAAGAAGTACATGCAGTACAGTATCTATCAAGTAGCCTTAGTATTTAAATGCTTTAAAAGTGAGTTTTTGGATCCTGACCCCAACACACACAATCTGTATGAACACCAAATCATTTGGTCATTCAATAAGCATTTAGTAAGGGCTTACTATGTGCCAATTAAGCACTAACGAGAAAAAGAAAGGCAGGGTACTACTTGAGATCACACTCTAATAGGAGAGACAAAATGGGGCTTTAGTTTCCTAAGCTATATATATATATATATATATATATATATATATATAAAATGAAGAAATTATATAGGTTGAACTATTAGATCTTTTTTTCAGCTCTAAATCTATAATCCTATGATATTATGTGTTTCACTTGGCATCGGTAGTGTTTCAGTTCTACAATAAAGGATAAATAGCATCTATTTTTCTTAGTTTTTTATAATACAAATTCATATGGCTTTGTCAATAACCAGCCAGCAGCTATATAGCCTAGGAATAAGGAGCCTTTAGATCAAGTCTTTGGCTTAATTTCAGATCCCTAGTCTACCTTCCTTCTCTTTCATACCTTTCCCCTCTATTTCTCAATCTCTTTCCCTTAATTGGTCATGAATTGAAAATGAAGTATATTTATCGAGTATATAACAACAAATTTTGTGTTCTTCATTCTTAATTATAAAAGCTTAAGAACTGAAAATTTTATGTATATATATGCATATATATATAAAATTTTCAGTTCTTAAGCTTTCTTAAGTTTTTATATTAAGATATAAAAACACAAGAATCAGATAAAAAATTAATTGTTAAATTCCCTTTTTACCCCACTGGGGTCTCTGGAAGAACTTTTTGTTTCCTTCTGTGTGTCAATGGCTCACAAGAGAAAATAGGGTCCTACTCAAGCATGGAGAAATTCAATTCAATTGTTAGATACACACTGCAAAGAGTGCAAAACACCTGGGTTCAAGTGCTTACTCTATTACAAAAGCTGGTTCACTGTGGGCAAATAATTTCATCCTTTTAAGTTTCAACCTCCTTATCTGGGAAATAGGTAAATAAAATAGGATAATAATATTTGCATTATGCAGCTCACAGAGGTGTTTTGAAGAAAGTGCATTGAAAACTCTAAATTGGCTATCAACTTCCAGAAATAGAAGTGGTGGAGTATGAATAAAGATCAAAGTATGCCATATTTCATTTTATTTATTTATTTTTCTAAACTTCTTCCACAACATGATGAATATGGGAGTATGTTTTCTATGATAGCCCACGTAGAAGCAATATCAAACTGCTTAATGTTTTAGGGTGAGGGAAAGGAAAGGGAGGGAAGAGAGAGAATTTGGATCTCAAAATGTCAGAAAATGAATGCCAAAAATTATTTTTACATGTAACTAGTAAAAAATAAAACATTGCTGAACAACAAAAACAAAATAAATTTATAACTTTTTAAGTGAAGTTAGACAAAGTAAAAAAAAAATGGGGTTTCAACCTGGAAAGCCCTTAAAGGAACCCAAGAAAAGAAAAAGAAAACTATAAACTGCTATACCAATGTGAATTATGAAAAAAATATCCTTTGGGGGCTGTTAGGTACCACAGTAGATTGGGAGCCAGGCCTGGACATGGAAAGATCTGGGTTCAAATGAAGGCTCAGAAGTACTGAACTGTGGGACCCTGGGCAAGTCACTTAATCCCAAATGCCCAGTAGTAAGGGTTTCTAAGGCTTCTACCTTAGAACCAATACTATTGATTCTAAGACAGAAGGTTATGGGTTAAAAAAAAAAATTTGTCAAGCATCTGTGTGTAAGGTCAGTGTTAGAGGAAGAATACCCACTGTCCTTAAGGAATTAACAATCCAGAGAGAAAATAAAACATGTAGATACTTAATTTTTAAAAAGACAGATACAAAGTGCCATAACACTTATGAGGACAGATAACCTCCACATGAGGGAGTAAATAGTATTAAATGTGCCCCACAAAGTAGAGGCTGAGGATTCCCAGCACTGACATTTCTTTAGATTATGCCCCCTCCCCACTCCCAAATCTCCTTACCTCACCCCTATATGGGAAAAACAGTATTTCCTCTGATTCTGAGACTCAAAAATGTATCTTGCTGATATCTTCTCTTCCTCTCTTCTTCTGATCAAATAGCTGCCTTGCTTAGGGGCCAAGGTGACTAGGCGTCACTATAGCCTGGTTACTATGGCAAAACCACTCTGACTTCAGCCTGGCAGTTGCACTGGCTGATTGGACTGGATTGCCCCTTAGATCAGGGGTGCAAACCAAGACTATCTCTACTGGAACTATTTATGGGGGAGGGAGGGCAGAGGAGAGAGAGAGGGTTGCATTCCCTTAGGGTCCAAATCTGTTCTTAATTAGCTTGTTTTACATGGCATCTCTTCCTTGTAGAACACACTATACAATTCATTTTCACTGAGAACTCTTATCTTCTTTCAGAACACACTTCCTCCAAGAACTTTTGGATACAATTCCAGATTAGACCTTACTTACCTGGCTCAAGTTACTTCTATTATTTCTGTGGCTAGTTTCCTGATCATATTTTTACATATGTATGCTGGAAATGAAGAAAATGTGTTGTGCTGAATGAAAAAGAGATTGCTTGAAATACTGAAATACTATTTTAGCTTAGTTTTCCTGTTTAAAGAACAAGTATGATGGCTTCTTAAAGTCCTCCTAATTCTGAGGTTCTTGGATGCTATGAATAAGATATAGACATTATCTACACTACTAAGATGCTGTGAAGGTTTCTGTTGGTTCATGTAACGGAACTTGGGAAAAAGTACTAAATAAAAGTTGGATATTCCAGTGCTTTAGGGGGTTAGGCAAATTTAATAAAGCTGATTAAAAAGTGTCAAAGAAAGTTTTAATATTAAATATTCTTTCAAGAGCAATGTGTTGGGGTAGGTAGGTAGTATAGTGGATAGAGAACCAAGCCTGGAGTTGGGAGGACCTAGGTTCAAATCTAGCCTTAGACACTTCCTAGCTGTGTGACCCTGGGCAAATCACCTTACTCATTTGCCTAAACAGAAGATAAGGGTTTAAATTTTATTTTAAAATGTTATTAAAAAAAGACAAAATATGATGATCCAAAAGTTATATTTTCCAAGTTTGTATATTATATGTATATATGCAATACTGTTAACATAAATGATGTTGAATGTATATAATCAAGGTTGCATATTTTATATACACACATGATATTGTATAGTATATATGGTATTGTATGTTATAAGTATTTGGAAAATATTCAATATTGTATGTACAAAAATACACAATATGATATATTATAAGCATATTTACAATATACAACCTTGAAAACAGTAAATTTTAGACAACTGTAGTTTATTTTTTAATTCCTCTTTAAACAAAAATAAAGTTTCACATTTCTCTTGAAAGTTTGTTATAATTCCTTTGTCCACTTTTTAATAAACTTCACTGCTTGCCTAAGATTTTATCAAATAAGATAATATATGCAAAGTGCTTTTAATTTTAAAATGCTACATGTTAGCTATTATTATTTGATTACATGTCAGCAATCATTTTACTGTATATTCTACTGTGGTGCTTTAAAAAATATACACGTATAAATTTTTAGAAATTGATTTCTCCAAACTGAACTATTAATCCAATAAGCATTTAGCAAATGCTTTTCTATGTCCCAAGCATTGTGAGAGAGTTATCCTTACTGTAAAAAATAGAGTGAATTAATTCCTAGCAATTGGTTTTGGAAGGATTTATTTAACATGGCAAGGTTTTGCTATGGAGTCATTAATATTATCGCTCCAAATGCTTGTATTTGAAAATTAACCATGAAGATAAGTGGCATAGTATAATTGTATTAAAATAAAGATAACAATATAAAAAAATAAAAGAGGAAGAGTTAAGAGACAACAGGGATCATTTTACTTTTGTTATCTACAAGGCACTTTTCTTTTCAGCTAAATTAGTTGGCAGCTTTTGGAAGTGAGTCAACATCAAGATCCTGGTGGGGTAACAACTAACTGCTTTCCAGAGCATTCATTTCATAACATTCATGTGACTCCCATCAAAGCAGCTAATAGGATGGGCAGTTTCCTTGGCAGCCTCTGAAGCTCACATGACCTCAAGCTCAGTACTTTCTGATTACATTTTGTGCCAAGTCTTACAGAAATGTTCAGGCAATTTATCTAAGTCTCCAGAAAGCAACATCAGCATTTCCACTGAAAATAAACTTTATTCCAGAAAAGTGGAGTGCTGATGACAGTACAGTTTGTATGTGTATATGTATATATGTGTGTTTATGTGTATATGTGTATATGCATACAAACACATCTATCTATCTATCTATCTATCTATCTATCTATCTATCTATCTAGAGATCAATGTCCTTTAGGCTGGAAGAGCTGGAGGGTGAAATGGTAGGACTAAGTATGTTCGTGTATATATGTGTGTATGTATATGTATGTATGACACAGAAAGAGAGAGAACCTTATCAACATCCATCAGGCATCAAACTCCAAGAGGGGAGGGGAACGTGGCAGGATTAGGTTTGGCAGTCCAGGTTAATGGCAAGTCATAAAAATAACTCTTGAAAGGTAAACAAACACTCCACCTGGAGACAGAGGCCTGGCTGGCTCTGATTGTTGTCAGTAAGATTCTCAGCGTTCTTCGCAGAAGCAGGTGGTGGCCCCAGCTGCCCCCCTCCTCTGGCAGTCCACCCCAGATGACTCAGCTCTCTTGACCTTTATGTTGTGAGCTGCTAAGATGAATCGGAAAAGAGAAACTGAACGTTTCCCGGGAGTGACAGTCATAGATAGGCTGCCTCTAGCGTCCCCGCCCTGGTTGGGAGGAGGGAGGAGGGGGAGGAAGGGAGGGACAAGCGCCTAGGCTGGAAAGACCCTGGGAGGAATCCCTTGCACCCATGGGGAAATCCCGAACCTTCCCTTTATATCCCCTCCCCCGGAAACGCCCATTGGTCCTCACCTCCTGCCAACTTCCCCAGCCCAATACTTTCCTGGATGCTCATTTCCCAAGAGCCGTCTCTACGTTCATCAATCCATCCATCCACTTAAAGGTGCTAGCGTCTTGCTTTCCATTCCTCCGCAGACAACACTGGGTCCTCACGGGCACCCTTCCTTCTCCCAATCCAGCGAAGCGGTAGGGAAGTGCAACAGGTATCATCGTAAGGCAACCTAGGAAATGTGGTTCCCCAGTGGCTCAGAGTTGCGCCTTCAGGCGGGCCAGGGAGCAGCTCGAGACTACAACTCCCGGCAGGCAAAGCGAACCATCTTGTTTTCCCCTCTGTATTACCATAGTTCTTTACTTTCCCCTTCCTCTTCTTCCTCTGCTGGGGCCCTGAGCCGCACTGCCTCACGGCACTCGTAGTCCTGACCCGGCCCAAGCGTTCATTATCCCGAGGTCAGACGCACAAGCTAGGAGACTCTAATTCCCAGGGGGCAGAGCGAAGGCCGCGCCTGCGCGTTCTCCTCGGGAGGGCGTGTGTGTATGTCTGTGTGTGTGAGAGGGGTAGGGAGAGAGAGTGTGTGAGAGAGAGTGTGCGGGGTAGGGTGGAGGCCGTTACGTTCGGGGCAACGGCTACGACAGTGAAGAAGCAATAAGAGAAGCCGCGGCCAGAGCTTCCGCCTTCACTTAGGTGTCGGTGGTGGGGCTGATAGGGAGAGGAGAGCGAGTCCCCCGTCAGGCGAGCCGGGGCCTGGGCCGGACTGTTCGGGGCCGGTGGGGGTCGGGGCTATGAGCCTTTGAGGGGTCGCCCGGGGCGTGGAGCGAGACCCGAGAGCGGAGAGCGATGTCTCAGCCGCCGCCGCCACCGCCTCCCCCTCCTCCTCCTCCTCCCCCCGAGGCGCCGGCGGCGGCCGCTGCTGCTGCGGCGGCGGCTCAGGGGGGGCTCACGAAGCGGAAAGACCGACGCATCCTGTCCGGGAACTGCCCAGACCCCAAGTGCCAGGCGCGTTTGTTCTTCCCGGCCTCTGGCTCGGCCAGCATCGAGTGCACGGAGTGCGGGCAGCGGCACGAGCAGCACCAGCTGCTGGGGGTGGAGGAGGTGACCGACCCGGACGTGGTCCTGCACAACCTGCTGCGGAACGCGCTGCTCGGGGTGACGGGGGCCCCCAAGAAGAACACGGAGCTGGTGAAGGTGCTGGGCCTTTCCAACTACCATTGCAAATTGCTGTCTCCCATTCTGGCCCGATATGGGATGGACAAACAGACGGGCAGGGCCAAGCTGCTCCGAGACATGAATCAGGGCGAGCTGTTTGACTGCGCCCTATTGGGCGACCGCGCCTTTCTCATTGAGCCCGAGCATGTCAACACTGTGGGTTATGGCAAGGACCGCTCTGGAAGTCTGCTCTATTTGCATGACACCCTTGAGGACATTAAGAGGGCCAACCGGAGTCAGGAGTGCTTGATTCCAGTGCATGTAGATGGAGATGGTCACTGCTTGGTGCATGCTGTGTCCCGGGCTTTAGTGGGCCGGGAGCTATTCTGGCATGCGTTGAGAGAGAATCTTAAGCAGCACTTTCAGCAGCACCTGGCTCGATATCAAGCCCTCTTTCACGATTTCATTGATGCTGCCGAGTGGGAGGACATTATTAACGAATGTGACCCCCTTTTTGTGCCACCTGAGGGTGTCCCCTTGGGGTTGAGGAACATCCACATTTTTGGCCTTGCCAATGTGCTACACCGGCCCATTATTCTCCTGGATTCCCTCAGTGGCATGAGAAGCTCTGGAGACTATTCTGCCACTTTTCTTCCTGGGCTCATCCCTGCAGAGAAGTGCACTGGTAGAGATGGCCATCTGAACAAACCAATCTGCATCGCATGGAGTAGTTCTGGCCGAAACCACTATATTCCTTTGGTCGGCATAAAAGGAGCTGCTTTACCCAAACTGCCCATGAAGCTACTTCCTAAAGCATGGGGAGTGCCTCAGGACCTCATTAAAAAGTATATTAAACTTGAGGAGGATGGTGGGTGTGTGATTGGAGGAGACAGGAGTTTGCAGGACAAATACTTATTAAGACTTGTGGCTGCTATGGAGGAAGTCTTCATGGACAAACATGGTATTCATCCTAGTTTAGTTGCAGATGTTCATCAATATTTCTATAGGAGAACTGGGGTAATAGGAGTTCAACCTGAAGAAGTAACAGCAGCTGCTAAAAAAGCAGTGATGGATAATCGCCTTCACAAGTGTTTGATCTGTGGTGCCCTTTCTGAACTTCATGTCCCTTCTGAGTGGTTGACTCCAGGAGGGAAACTGTACAACCTGGCCAAAAGTACTCATGGACAGCTGAGGCCTGACAAAAATTATAGTTTCCCTTTGAACAATCTGGTATGCTCATATGATGCAGGGAAAGATGTTCTGGTCCCAGACTACAGTTTGAGTAATCTAACAGCTTGTAATTGGTGCCATGGCACATCAGTGCGAAGAGTGAGAGGTGATGGTTCTGTTGTGTATTTGGATGGGGACAGAACTAATACCAGGTCCACTGGTGGTAAATGTGGTTGTGGATTCAAACATTATTGGGAAGGTAAAGAATATGACAATCTCCCTGAGGCTTTTCCTATTACTTTGGAATGGAGTGGAAGAGTGGTCAGGGAAACAGTGTATTGGTTCCAGTATGAAAGTGATGTGTCTTTGAATAGCAATGTTTATGACGTTGCAATGAAACTTGTTACCAAACATTTCCCTGGTGAATTTGGGAGTGAAATCTTAGTTCAGAAAGTTGTCCACACTATATTACATCAGACAGCCAAAAAGAATCCTGATGACTATACTCCTGTAAATATAGATGGTGCTCATGTCCAGAGAGTTGAGGATGTACAACATGGGCAAGATTTGGAGTCTCAACTTCCAACTAAAATTATTCTTACTGGGCAGAAAACAAAAACTTTGCACAAGGAGGAATTAAATATGAGCAAAACTGAAAGAACTATTCAACAAAACATTACGGAACAAGCTTCTCTAATGCAGAAACGGAAAACTGAGAAGTTAAAACAAGAACAAAAAGCCCAGCCAAGGACTGTTTCTCCAAGCATCATTCGTGATGGTCCGTCATCTGCTCCTGCTACTCCTACCAAGGCTCCTTATTCACCAGTATCTACTAAGGAGAAGAAGATCCGTATAACAACAAATGATGGACGGCAGTCCATGCTTACACTCAAACCCTCAACAACCTATTTTGAACTTCAGGAAAGCATAGCCAGAGAATTTGATATTCCTCCATATTTACAATGTATTCGATATGGTTTTCCTCCTAAAGAGCTAATGCCCCCCAAAGCTGGAATGGAAAAGGAGCCTGTGCCCTTACAACATGGTGACAGAATAACCATAGAAATTCTAAAAGGCAAAGAAGAAGGTGGTCAGCCTGGTGCAGCACACTCAGCACACACTGTGAAACATGAAGATATTGCTGTTACTAGCAAAATATCTTCTAAGGAACTTCAGGAGCAGACTGACAAGGAAATGTACTCCTTGTGTCTTCTAGCAACATTAATGGGTAAGGCCAATTTACTTTATATAGCATTTATCTTCTCTGTAAAATGAAGAAAGTATTTTCCCTCTTCTGTTCTTAAGGTCTGTGAAAATCAGATCATATATGCTAGGAGAAAATGGCTTGCTTTAGGTTTATGACATACCTGGGTAAATATGCCAGATTGCAAAGATGTGCTTTTGCTGTCCTAAAATTCCTTAGAACAACATAATTTATACCTGCAGTGTTTTTAAAATACCATGTCTGGCCTTTTATTTTCTTCCCCAGGCTTAGCTGACAGTTGAATTGAGTCTACCTACCTTTCCTTCTTTAATTTTTGTTTAAATTTATTTTGTTTTCCTGTGTTTAGGTCAGGTGATTCAGGACTTCCTGTCTGATGAATTGCAGTTTCTGGTGTTGATATTTCCACCCCACCCCCACTTAATTCAATGTCGGTGTTATCTTAACTCCTTTTCCTGTTCTTACCTCCTACTCTTACCCCTGTTCACATCTTTTTGTAGTTGCTTTAAGTGCCTTCATTGGCCTCAGTGAATCTGTCTTTGATTGTAATGCGGTGCCGTAGGGATGAAGAAGTAGGTAGTAAATAGGATTGTTTTTGAAGTATGTTAGGGAGAATGAGTATGACTTCCTTCCGATGATGCAACTAAAATTAATGAAAAAAATCTTGTTACCAGTGAAATGGAACTTAAAGCTTTGGATAATAATTTTGAATTCTAGCCAGTTTGAATAGGAAGGTTTGTGACATTGCAGTGAAATGTTGCCACATTTAGACTATTCTTGAATTTTTGTTACACTTAATAATATGGTCACTCTACATGGTGATATGATATAAAGAACACAAATGTAAATATCAGTAGTCGTGGGTTTTTTTTTTCTTGAAAGATTTCTGATTTTCACAAGAATAGCATTAAAAGTAGTTTGATTCATCAAAATGTCAGTGTTTCTTTACTTTCTTCAGTAAAGACTCTGATTTCTTCCTGTATTGTGAATTTTGGGATTCCAATAGTTATGGGAACTAGAATATTTTAATGCATTATTTTAGTGGAAAGGTATTTAGAAAATTTAAATTCTAGTCCAAACTCCTATAAGCCAACCTATGATATTATAAAATTGCTTAGGCAAACATTTTGTCTTAGTTTGTCCCTCCCCTTCAAGTTTGTGATATTCCATTTTAATGAACTTGAAGGGAAGTGTTAAATTTTTGAATTAGAGCCAAACCTCTTTAAATCATTTTTTTGTTTACATAAAACAAACGTTTAACATGGTATTGTTTATAAACATCTTTCTATGAATGTTTTCTTTTCAGTACTAAGTACTGAAGTTTGTAGACTTGTAACTGAAAAGAATTTTAAAGGTTATTTACTCCACACTTCCTAATTTTACATATGAGGAAAATGAGGCCCAGACAGGGTAAGTAATTTGCTGAAAATTGTAGTTGTAAGTGGCAGAGTCAGAATTTGAATCCAAATCTTTTGACTCCAGAAGCAGTTTTTTTTTGTTTAACTTAGCCCATTTACTATAACTATTTAAATGTAATATAAGATACTAATAAAATGTGACTTTTTAAAAGTGTGTTGTTTATATTATTGAATTCAAACTCTTAACTTTGCTTATAGCCTCAGATCTGTCACAACCTTCCTGGATCTCAAATTTTCTCACCTGTAAAATGAAGTACTTGGACTAGATGATATCTAAGGTCCCTTCCATTTTAAAAATTCCTTGTTTGTCTTGAGTATCTATTTGGCCAAGAATGGTGAACTCTTGGTGCTTGGACTGAAGAGGCTATAAAATGATGGAGCTCAAGATGGAGACAAAGTATGAAGGATGTTTTGTTTCTTAAATGACCATATCTGAGTAAAGCTGGTGATAATTAAGAGAGTACCTTATGGTGCTTCTGGTACTTTACTATTATACTTAATTTTATTTTCATTCTTTGTTGTAGAATTCTCGTGGCTTTAGGGCTTGTATTACTTAGAGGTTAGCACACTTTACCATGTAGAAAAATAGTAAAATTTCCAAATATCAATAATATATAATTTTGAAAAACATGCTTTAAAAAAAGAATAATGGATGATGAACAGATATTAAAACAGTGACTTATAGTATCTTAAAAAAAAAGTTGACCATTAAGAGCCAGAGACTTGTGGCATTGTTTTATATAAATTTTTTGTTTCAGAATATTTACATATCAGATTTATCAGATCTACATCAGAAAAGCAATCCTCTCAAGTGCATCTTCCCTATGGCTGATATTGGTCATTGGCTGGAGTGTAGAGCTAGCCTTCTTCTATATAGAACTGAGTGTATTATATAATTTAATTTAAAAAACAACAAAAAATTCAGGATTCTTTCCGAAAAATGTCGTCTCTTATGGGATAGTCCAACTCTTCATATTACTGAATGTTAATGAAATTAACATATTTCTGGGAGTTATTCATTGGTCTTTAAATGGCCAGGTAAATTGTGCATCTTTAGTATTGTTGCCTCTGTAGTATTAAAATGTCTTCTAAATCCAAATTTTGCTTAATGTGATAATTAAGCCTGTAGTATTGGATTAATTTCATTGACCTGTATTATTGTTATTTTTTTAGCTTGTATCTGTCTTAGTATCATTCCTAAGACAGAAGAGCACTAGACAATGGGGGTTAAGTTACCTGTCCAGGGTCACACAGTTATGAAATATCTGAGGCTAGATTTGAATCCAGATCCTTCTGACTCCAGGCTTGGCTACCAAGCTTCACTTGTTCTTGTATTATTAATTCAATTTTCATCCCATCACAGTTTTTTTTTTTCTGTTTAAAGTGACCACAGTGATTTAGGGGAAAGAGGAGATAATTTATTTTAGAGTTGTGTAAATGGTATTATGACCTTTTTGTGTATGTGTTTCCATTCCAGTGATTTTAGAAATGAAGAGATATTCCTGTGGCTTAGTTTTGAAACCACTTCCTAATTCCACCTCACTCTCAAAGAGCAGTATGGATTTTAAGTGATTTTGTGAATTTAGTAGTATATTTTCAAATTCTTAAAACCCCTTGAAATTGGATGTGCCCAGGCAAGTTATAAAGCTAGTATTGACAATACTGTAGATGTATTTGGGTCTAAATATGATCACTGTATCTCTGATTTTTCTTTAAAATGTTGGATGAAAGGCAGTTTTACAAAATTGAAATGACACTTTTGTACCTCATGTTACTTCACCTTAGACCTGTTATGTACTGTGGACTCATAGCAGGGAAGCATCCATAACTTTGTATAAAACCTCACTTACAGTGTTTATATTGCGCTTTAGATGCATTTGTACAGTGCTGTATTTTTTTATGTTCCACATGGAAACATATGTTCTGAAGTCATGAACTTAAACATTTATTGCATAGAGTGGATGCACTTGAGAAGTTTGTTATACTAAGGAGAGTCAAGCAGATGATTCTTGGGAACTATTTTAATGAAGTAATTTATGTTAGAGAATGGAAATGAGAGAATAGATAGCAATAGCTCCTTCATTTAATTCGTCTGTGAAATCTTTTGTAGTGAAAATAGATTTTCAGTGGAAGTTTGCATTTTGACAATATTTTTTTCATGGTTACAGATTCTTCAGTTCATAGCTATTTTCATTTTTTGGTGAGTTTTAGAGAATGTACATTTTTATCACTAAATTTCACAAAATAGTTAATATTTTTATTTTGTGTTAATTTGCGATCTCAAACTTCATGGTCAAATTTCAATTACAGTATTCACTTTATGAAAGTAGCAGCCAGGTTTAAATCCTTGACCATTTTATCATCACTATTCAGGATACATTCCTTATCTGAGCAAGAGTTAAAACTTGACATTCTAGTGCTATGGGTTGTGCTGTATCTTCAATTTAAAAAAAAAACCTGTGGGATCATAGAATGGTAGATTTAGAGCTGAAAAGGGATCATAGAGATCATCTAGTATATTGCTCTCATTTTACAAAAGGAATAAATTAAGCCCAGGAAGGTATAGTACCTTACCAAGATGGGCAATATTAAGAAGCAGTTCTAGGATTAGAACTCAGGTCATTTGATTCATATCCAGTATTTTAACTATTCTATTCTGTCTCATCACTAAAATGGCAGGGTCATTGTTAGGAATTGACTGAAAAATCCAGTTGCTAATTTTCTAATCATATTTATGCCTGGTAGATTCAAGAGGTTATAATTGAGACAGGTAAACAAAGTAAGAATGGACAAGGAAAAAAAAATAATTCCAGCTGGGGTTTGGAGTCCAGAGCCAGAGCATGTGAGTATTGGAAATGGGATTTAATTCCAAAGTATGGGTCCCTTGAGGTTAGGAATAGGTTTTAGCCAAGGACCATCATCTCTGTTTTTCCTGTTCTGTATTCTCTATTCCAACTTTTTCTTCCATGTCACTTATATTTGGCAAATTTATTAGTGGAATTAGAGGATTAGTCCTGAACATGAGATTTGCAATAGAAAGGGGAAAGAAATATTATCAAGTGGGAAAAGAGATGATATTGAACTTTTAGGGCCTATTGAAGGTCTTTAGTAAAGGCTGAAGTAGTCATTTAGTCATTAAACATTTAAGTCACTCCTTTGTTTCAGACGCTGTACTAAGAGCTGAAGATACAAGGAAAGACAGAAGACAGCCCCTGTCATTGAGGAGCTTCCAACCTAATTGGGGGAGGCTATGTGTAAACGATATAACCAGTAAACATTTATTAAGCACCTACTACATGACAATCATTGTGCCAAAGTGATGTTTTAGGAAATAATCAGTTGAGGGAAGGTACTAGAACTAAGGGTAATCAGGAAAGGCTTCCTGTAGAAAGTGGGATTTTAGCTGGGACTTGAAGGAAGTCAGGAGTTGGAGATGAGAAGGGAGAACAGTTCATGTATGGAGTGGAAATGGAGAAAGAATAGTTAGAAAAGTAGAACCATGAGTAAAAGCTTTGTGTAGTACAATGCAAGTTTTGCTGGGGAAGGTTATGAAAGAAATAATTATCTTTATTTTTTGGCCCATTTATTTTAAACAATAGTTAATAGGAGTAGCTCATATTTATGTGGGGCTTTATAGTTTATCAATTTGAGCTATCAGTTTTCACATTTATTAGTAGACAAATTGGTGATCTCTTGGAACCTTAGATTCCTCGTGGGTAAAATGGGGATAATAATACATTACATAATACGTCTTAGCACCACTATAAGGAGAATCCTTCATTTTGAATATTAGAGCTGTAAAGGACCTTAGAATTCATCTAGGCTCAACTGATTATTTTCCTTAGCTGTGAATAGACAAAATGGTTTCATCATAAAGCCATTTTAAAACCATTGTTTTTGTTGTTCTAGATCAGATAATAAAATGAATTCTAGCAAGTACTATGTGCCTTGATATCAATATTGACTGCAGATCTATTTTTGTTCTACAGGAGAAGATATCTGGTCTCATGCGAAAGGACTTCCTCACTTGTTCCAACAGGGTGGGGTGTTCTACAACATAATGAAGAAAACCATGGGTACAATTTATTTCTAACTTTATTCTTGGATTATATGTCTGCTCGAGCCATTTTGAAATTAGGGAAGTTTGCATTTAAGTGGGTGTACCTTAAAAAAATATGGATTGTAGCTATTATCCATATGGAGTAATCTAATCAGTTAATGTGTTATTATATGGACATCTATTGGACACCTATTTTTTTTGCCGCATCATCACTAAAAGCGTTCATATAATTTGATCTTAATCCTTAGCTAAAAGTTGTCAAGTGGTGGGAATAGAAAAATTGAGTAGTTTGTATAACTCTTATTAGACAAAGTCCATGGGATAACAGCTTTATACTCCATGATTATGTAGTTAAGGTTATAGAGTAAAAAGCAGATTCAGTAGAAATCAGTGAGATGATCAGAACCAGAATATGTTGGAGTTTTTTGTTTTATTAAGTATCATAACACATGATTGTAGATGAGATTTTCTGACCCAATTGTTTGCCACTAATTAACTTCTTCCCCCTTTAAACATTATACCATTAATCTTACATATAACAATGTATGCATATACATATAGTATATATGTATAGGTGTATTTTATATTCATAACCATACACCCGTCACACATCTTTTTCTCCTTTGCTCACTAACATAAAAACCCTTTCTCTAAGTTCTAGGGATATTGTCCAGGCTTCTTTTTCCTTTGGAGCCCTGATCTTATGAATCAGCATTTACTTTTTGACTTATCTGAATCTCAGTAATATGGATAAATTTGCATTATTGTTTAATTCCACTTAACATAGTATTCTCCATGCATTTGTTAATGTTTTCTTGATTGTGTTCCTGGTTGAAATACCTATTTAATGTTTATCTTTCTGAAGGTTCTTAGCTATATGGGGAAGAAAAGTAAATTATTGAAGTTTTGTTGCATCAAATGCAGCCATTTGTAATTGAATTTCTCTAGAATATTGTCTCCTAATTGATTTCTTATAAGGTCTCCATTGAAATAATGGCAACAATGTCTATTATAGGTAGGTTAGTTTAATTGCATATAGGCAGTTTCACCTGGCAAATTATTGTTTTTGTTCCAGTGTTCCAGAGGATCATTGTATACTACATTTTCCACTCAAATAACTCTCTCTCTCCCCTCCCCTACAGAAAAAATCCCAACCCATACTACCAGACACACAGCGTATAACATAACTATCTTATGTCAGTCAAATCCATGGTAACAAGTATTTTGAGATTTTTTGCTTTGCCTCTCAATTGGAACAGAAGACATTTAGTGTTGCTTTTGGTGTTTGGGGGATATTTAAACTGAATGACTAGACATGGCCAGAACCCCCTTTCCCCCCCCAACTCTTTAGATTTTACATTATACTATATAGAGACTAGGGCAGCAGAGTTGTGCTGGGCCTGAAGTCAGGAAGACTCCTCTTTGTGAGTTCAAATCTGGCCTCAGACACTTGCTAGTAGTGTGGCCCTGGACTAGTAACTTAACATTGTTTGCTTCAGTTCCTTATCTATAAAATAACCTCAAGAATGAAGTGAGGAAATATTCCAATATCTTTGCAGAGAAAACCCCAAATGGGGTCCTAACGAATCAGACTACTGGAATGACTCAACAACAACAACAACAACAACAGAGACTAACTATAAAATGCTGTTTTACAATTTTAAAGTTGAGCTATATTAATAAAGTTCATAAGTATATGTAAATGATGACATCAGAGAACCTTATCGGGCTAATTATAAGATATTTAATTCACCATGGTAACTTGAATTAGTTTTGTGTAAGTTCAGGGAGAAGATTAAATGTTATTCTAGTTAGCAATTAATTTTATAAAACTTCGTTAAGCTGATATCTCTTTATTTAGAACGATATAAAGTTTGAAGCAGTTGCCCCATTGCTTGATAGAGTGATTGAAGAAGCTACCTGGGTTTATTTGTTTTCCTTTGCTCTTGGTTTGATGAAATGCATGATCAATTCTTGAAAATCACATTACCCTACCAAAAGATAGGGTCGCTTTTTTTCTTACTTGGTAGAAATCATTTTAGTTATATTGCCACTGAAAAAAATCTAAAAAGTAAAGTGTGTTTTCTAGACAAATTGTGTATGTAGAATCACTAATTCTGCTTCACCACCACCTCCTCCCCAACTTCATTTTCAGAAAGAAGGCAACTGAAGTATGTATGTATTAAGTCATTCTTCCAGTGGTAAAAAATTTGACTCTAAAAGACAAAAAAGATTTATATGTCTAAAGTTTTTGCAAAGCTAAAAAAGCCTTAAATACTTGGGTGTCATTAAAGCCCCTCATCTTTTAAAAAATCTGTAAAAGATTATATGAAGTTGCAGAACTATGTTAATATATGTTTTTTTGCTACTAAAACATCATTAATTCAGACTTAGAATTTTAAAGAAACATTACATTTTATGTTGTACAGAGGTTAGAGTGCAGGTTTGAATTAAAAAAATTTTTTTCAACATTTCAGGTTTGTGATAATTAGAAAGGGTTTACAAATTTTATGTCTTTTATCTTGATAAAGGAAATTAATGATGTAAAGGCAATTGCAGGGGAGAATTTAATTTTCCTTCTTTTTAAGTACTTCAGTGCTCTTTTAGATATGACTTCTGTTCTTATTTTTTATATTTAAAATAAATTTTTATTCATATCTTTTGCTTTTATATTTCCCATTTGCCTCCCGAAATCTTCCCCAGAATTAAAAGAAAAAAAGAAAGAAAGAAAATCAGCAAAAACGATTAATTTATCAAAAAATTGTGACATTATATACAAGGTTATAAATATACTCCTAAAAGTAGTGGGGGAGATATGTTCTTAGATCTTCTTTGAGCTTTATAATTTCATAACATTCAGTTTTGATTTTTTTGTAGTGATTCTTTCCATTTTCATTGTTGTGATCATCATATATATTATTTTCCTGGCTCTTCTACTTCCTCTTGCATCAGTTCATGTAACCCTTTATGAACTTCTCTGTATTCATAATATTTGTGGTTTCTTAGAACTCAGTAATATTCCATTATATTCATGTTCCACGGATTAACTCTTCCCAAATAATGAGCATTTATTTTATTTCCAGATTTTTGCAACCACAAAAAAGTGCTGCTACAGATTTTTTGGTATATTGATATTATTCTTACCTGTAGAGACATTCTTTTCTGAAGTGGCTAGAGAGTCTTGCCTCTAAGCCTCTAAGCCTTTTGTTTAGTCATTTTCTAACACCTACTGGCTATGTGACTCCAAGTAAATCATTTAGTTGCCTAGTCCTCTGAGCAATTTGTAAGACCACAAGTTACAGAAAAGATACTGAGGCTGGGCAGGGTAGCATGAGGTAATAGATTATAATACCTGCTCAGAAGGAAGCTGAGGCTACTGGATTGCCCAGGTCTGAGTTGTAGGAGATTAAAGCCATTGAGTGCCTGTACTAAATCTGGTACCAGTATGGTGAGCCCTCAGGGAGAGATGATAACATGCAATTTCAATGTATATAGAAAGATACATCTTAAAAATACAAAGTTAAGGCTGATATCTTAAAAGATCAAATCTAAAAGGAAAAATAAAATATTTTCATAAAACCCTATAGATTGGAAGTTTTAAAAGGTCATAAAATTTTTTCAAAAATATGTCTTATGATCTAACATCATAAGGGATCTCAGAGACCTGCCAGTCTCTGTTACAGATAAAGAAAATTTGGCATAGGAAAGTGAGTTGTTTTAAGGTCACTCAGGTAATAAACACCAGAGGCAGCATTTGAACTCAAGGCCTCTGACTCTAGAACCAGTGTGTTTTCCGCTGTACCTTTTCCCCCACATATCAGTTGGATTAGAAATAAAATTAACCCATAAGCACTTATTGTGTTAACTATATCCTAGGCCTGTGGTGGCAAACTTATGGCACATGTGCCAGAGGGGGCACTGAGAGCCTCTCTGTGGGCATGCACACTGTTGCCCCAGCACAGAGTTCAACAGAACTCACTACTAGAAAGCCAGAGGGATGGATGCAGGGCTGGTCTGCTCTCCTCTCCTTGCTCTCTCCATGGGTGCCTGAGGACATTTCTCACATTACCCACCCTTCTAAAAGGTTTGCCATTATTGTCCTAGGCCCTAGGGTTACAAAAACAAATGAAACAGTCTTTGTCTTTGAAGAACTTATTTTCTATTGAGAGAAAACACATCTAATGGTCCCTGGTGACTACTTATACAAACTAGCCCCTTAGTCCATTCTGTCTACAAACAGATCATGCTTCAGCTTCATATCCTATCAAGTGTGTCAAGTTGCTTTATTAACTTCTTGCTGCAGTGTGTCCCATCCCTCCTTTCTTTCCACCCCAAAATACTTCCTTTCCTGGCCACTTCCTCTGTGTGAATTATCATTCCCTTATTAGAATTCCCTCTTTGAGGGCATAGGATTTCTTTTCTTTCTTTTTAAAAAAATTTATATCCTCACTGCTTTGCACAGTGCCTGACTCTCTGTAAGTGCTTAATGCATACTTTTTCATTCATTCAGAAGTGAGGAGAGGGGATGCATTATAGGCATGGGGACAACCTTTGCAAAGTCATGGAAATTGGAGATAATGTGTGAAGTGAAAAACAGAAAGAATGGCAATTGGCTGGGTCACTGAATTCATGAAAGAGTTTAATCTATAATGCTGGAAAGGTAGGTTGGGGCCTGGCTATGAAGGCTTTAAATGCCAAACAGATGAATTTGCACGTAAGAGGTAATAAGGAGCCACAGGAGATTATTGAGCAAGGAAGTAACTTGTTCAGACTTGCACTTGAGGACCCTCATTTTGGCAGCTGTGTGGAGATTTGGGAGGAGGCCAATAAGGAGGCTATTGTGAGGCTAGACTAGATGAGAAATGATGAGGACTCTATATATTCTAATGAGTCAAGGTTATTTTTTATTGTTACTTCCACAGCTTTTTATTTTTGATTGTAGGTTTCAGAAGGTTCAAGTTTTCTTTTTGCAGGAAACAAAGATACATTTGCTCATATGCTTGTTAGTAAAATGCATTTAAAAATATTTAGAATTTAGGCCATGAATTCAGACTGACTTTTTCTTAAATATTTAAATTTTGCAAAGTTCTATGTATATATGTGAAAAGAGTATGTTAATTTATTTTTTAAGTGTGAGCATAGAAGGCCTAGTTCAAGTCCTGCTTCTAACATGAGCTATGTGAACAACACAATGATGATGGCATCTGCCTAGGCCACTGCCTAAAATTCTAAGTTACACATGAGTCACTGACCTACACTGAGAAATTACCATACTAGGTGTGAAATCATAGGTCCAGACTGAGGAAAAACTACAAAGAGGGAGGTGTTATGTACAGTTACCTGGTTTGAGTTAACTTGCATATATAGTGTTATACATTGTTAAAAATGGAAAAGTTTTTAAAAATAACATTCTTTTTTAAAAATTGAAAATACTTATCAGATATAAAAGCTTGATATAATTGAGTTAACTTGGATATAAAAACTTACAGAGAAGGGTCAGCTAGGTAGGGAGTGGATAGGGCTCCAGATCTGTAGTTGGGAGGACCTGGGTTCAAATCTGGTCTCAAACACTTCCTAGCTGCATGATCATGGTCAAGTACTTAACCCTGATTGCCTGACTTACTAGAATTGATACTAAGAAAGTAAAGGTTTGAGT
Source organism: Gracilinanus agilis (assembly GCF_016433145.1). NCBI lineage: Eukaryota > Metazoa > Chordata > Mammalia > Didelphimorphia > Didelphidae > Gracilinanus > Gracilinanus agilis. Next base: position 501,509,112 of record NC_058130.1, read on the forward strand.
AAAAACCAAAACTGATAAGAGAGGCTTTATTTTATGTAATGAGTAGTGAGACCTCTGAAATATCTATGGCATATATAACATTCCATATTTCTGTTCCCACACTTCTCCAAGGGAAGGAGAGTTGGCACATTTCCTCATTTCTTTTTCCTTTAAGATACCTTTAATGTTATAGAAACCTTAATATACATCAGAGCAGCTTTTATTGTTACTTTATTTGTAGTAATTATGTCAAACTTTTGTAATGCTTTTAATTTGCCAGCATTCTCATTTGGGTCTCATTTTAGGACAGATCAGGTCAGTGATACAAGTATGATTACCCCCATTTCCAGCCACCATAGATTCTTTCCTTTTTAAAAAATTTTTAATTCATTCATTTATTTATTTTTAAAGCCCTTACCTTCCGTCTTGGAGTCAATACCGTGTATTGGCTCCAGTGCAGAAGAGTGGTAAGGGTGGGCAATGGGGGGTCATGTGACTTGCCCAGGGTCACACAGCTGGGAAGTGTCTGAGACCAGATTTGAACCCAGGATCTCCTATTTCTAGGCCTGGCTCTCAATCCACTGAGCTACACGTAACCCACTTATGACCTTAAGCAAGTTACTTGATCTCTATTTGCCTCTATATCCTTCACTGTAAAATAGAAGTTGGATTAGATGATACCCAAAGTTCTTTCCAGCTTTAAATTAATCTCCTTTTTCCTTACGTTTCTGATTTCTGATTGCACTTAACTCTATCATATATTTTAGCTTAGTTATTCTGTGAGTCCTAACTCCTCAATATAATTACAATGTTTTTTAAAGATAAGGATTGTGTAGTATTAGTTAATCTGCCTTTATTAACTATCTTCTGTCCCAGGCACAGTGCTAAGCACTGAAAATATAAGGACAAAATTGAAATAGTCTTTGCTCTCAAAAAGCTTATGTTTTAGTGAGGGAGGAAGCATGTACATTAGGTCTGTACAAGACACATACAAAGCAAAGAGGAAGTGACCTTGCAAGGGAGGCATTAGCAGCTGGGGAGACTAGGAGAGACTTCCAGTAGAAGGTGATGTTGAATTGAGCCTTTTTTTTTTTAAACCTTAGAACTCTTAGAACTGTTTGTTGGTTACAAGGCAGAAGAGCAGTAAGGATGAGGCAATTGTCATAAGTGACTTGCTCAGGGTCACACAGGTAGGAAGCATCTGAGGTTAGATTTGAATCCAGGACTTCCCATCTCTAAGCTCTCAATCCACTGAGCCACCTCTCTGCTCTCTGTTGAATTGAGTCTTGAAAGCAATCAAGGATTATAAGAGGCAGAGGTGAGGCAAATAGTATGTCCTATTCAGGCATATAAGGAGTGCAGACAGGCAAACAGAAGATGTGAGGGGGGAATAGCAAGTAGATTATTATGGCTGGATTGTAGAGAGCATGGAGGGGAGCACTGTGTAAGAGACTGGAAAGTTAGGAAAGGGTCAGTATTGAAAAGAGCTTTAAATGACAAATGGGAGTAAAATTATGTTTGTCCTGGAGGCAGAAGGGGCTTTGGAGTTAGTGGGACATGGTCAGACCTATCTAAACTTAGAGAAAATTGTCTCTAACTATATACACATGTACATATATACATGTATGTTCATTCATAATCATAGGATTAAACCAGACTGTCATTGTAGTGGATCAGGATGATGATGAAATTTGTAAAGAAGATTCAACATAGCACAGGACCTTCAACTACTTTTCTGAATCATAAAAAAGTCAAATTATGTTCATTATTTAGTGTTAAGGTTATTTTACTCTTATTAGTTGAAATTGGTAATCTACAAGTGATATTTATTGATAATTCTTTGCACTAGAATATTGAATCTAAATGAGCCATTTCCTAGCTATGTCAGAAAACAGAGTACTCATGATATTTAGCATTATAATAGTTGGATATTAAAAACTATTAAACCAAGAACGATTTTTATTCTTTAAGAGCCATAATTTTTTAAAAGGAAAAGTTAACTTACCATTATTTAGCAGAAAGTTATGAAGTTAACTAATATAGAAACTCAGCAGCTATATTCTGTCTCTTGTACCAAGGAAGTCCAGACTCATTTAGAATACTAAGAAATGGATGTGTTATTCAGGGAATTTGATAACTTTAGGTTGTTGTTCTGTAAACTATTTTTCCTGGTTGATACTTAGGGGAAAAAAATCATTCCATATTAGGGTATAGTGAATCTTCTTAAGTATTTGTGTTCTTTGAATAATTCCTTTATCATATTTGACAACTAATTTGTAAAGCATCATATAAACATCAGCTGCTTTCATGTATATGTGATAGTTTTGAATAGAGGAAAGGAGATAAGGCATATATATCCTTAGAAAAAGCCCCATTTTATGAGAAGTTAGTAATTTGACTTTAAAACTAAAAGGTTACAAATAAATTAGCACTTAACCCTTTTTGATGATCAACATATATGGATGATTAATTTAGTTAGGTGTTATAGCCATTATAATCTGTTGCTTTAATTCAATAAGCATTTATGAAGTACCTACTGTATAGTAGTACTGTGTGACATGCAGGGATGCAAAAAAAAAAAATTGGAAAGTTCTCTGTCCTCAAATAATTTACAATCCAATTCTAATTCTCTTGGGATGTAGGTAAAGAAGAAAACTTAAAACACTGATATGTTAAAATATCCTCTCTCCAAGGGCTAAAGAATTGAAGGAACTCCTAAGGGAAGAGTGAGCCTGAGGCATTATACTCAAACATGAACATGTAGACAGACATAAAAAAATCTGTAATTAGAAGTTTACAAGTATTCTCCAAATAAAACCAGATTTCCTTTAACATGCAAATGTGTATTATGGGGAAAGAATAGAAATATAATAAAGTAAATCACAGAACCTGAGTCCAAGGCAAATGGAAGTCAAGAATGAAGCATAAGAGCTGGAAAGGAGCTTAATCTGATTTTTCAAGGAATCCAAGGGTCTCACTGTAAGAGAGGCATAACCCCAACCCTAGAAAGGGCTATGAAGAGAAAACAAAAGCAAACAGCAGTGGTGACAAAAAGAATGTCCAAGTAGTGCTGATCAAATTAGATAGAGAAGGAAACACCAAGGTCCCTAAGAAAGAAGGCAAACAAAGAAGATAAGGTCTCCAGGCTGTAATATTAAAAGAATGTTAGGGAATAGCTTTGGCCCAATAATAGGAAAAAGAGGGTTCACAAAGAGAGAGCCAGGAAGATGACAACTGAGTAGGTAACTGAGTTCTTGAAAAGTTTTCTCTTTTCAACCAGAGGAAAATATAATTGGAACGGGGGGCCTGATCTTTTAACTTCAGAATGTCAGAATAGTAACTCATCTGTCTAATCCCTGAATTCTACAAATGATGCAGTTATGGTTTAGAGACCTTAAGTAACTTAAGATAAAAAAGCAATAAAGTATAGTATATTGGGCTTGAATCCAAACAGTTTAAGTACCCAGTCCTATTTCCAATATAGATTATACTACTATTGACCAACTTCCAGTGGTGGAAAGGAAGAAAGTAGGATGAACGTGCCAGGGCCTTGAACAATAGCCTTTGGAACAAAAGGGAATTGGTATAGGGTATGTCTAGTACTCTTAAATGCTTTCAATTGGCTTCAGGATAGCCTTACAAAAACTACTTTCAAATGTTTTTGTGTCTTGAAATTTCCTTACGTTACTGTAGTTTGGTTATTCTCTGAATAGATTGTGTCTTAATCTGTTAGTAAACAAGATGAGGGGAAAAAAGAAGTGGGAAAGATCAGAACTTAAAAATCTATGCAAGACTTCCATTTATTACCTGTGGGTAGGTGAGAATGAACTTCACTGACAAAACATTGGGCACCATACTCCATTCTGACACGGTTGGTGATGGGTACTTTAAATATGTTCCTGCAATAGATAACTATGGACCAAAACTAAATTTTCTTTAGAAATAGAACTTGTCGTTTTCCCCTTATTAAAACACCACTGTGAAACTCTTCCTTTATAGAATTTTAGTTGTTCAGAAAACTGGATTAGATGACAAAGGGCATGGATTCTGGTTTTTTCAGTTTTTTTTTGCAAACTATATAACTGAGTTATTTAATCTCTCTCAGTCGGAGTTTCCATGTTTATAAAATGAGGGGCTTGAATTAGAAGATTTCTGTGTTAGACTAGTCCAAGATACCATAGCAAAAGGCTCAGTTAACTGAAATGTAGTTTATTCAGGAAGTCTTTTTGAATGCCTATGGTATATATATGTTAGGTGATAAACTAGATTTAGAAGTATAAGATAGTGTCCTCACCTCTGGGGATCTTAGGAATCTAGTTTGTGAAACTAGACATATGCCTGTTAAATTGTTCAACATTTTTAAGTAAATTTTTTTTCTAAGAATAAACTGATCCAAAAAAAGACTTGGTTACTACAAACATTTCATTTTTGCTGGGTTTTGAGGTGTGATACATATATAAATCATAAGTAGCAGTAACACATTTACCTGCTTTGCATCTCTTCATGGTGCTAGACTCAGTCCCACTATCCCCCAAATGCTCAATGCAGTCTAGTTTCTAATTTTTCTCCCTTCCTTTTCTTTGTCTTTCCTTCCCCCACCCAAACAATAACATTTTTTTAGACCTGGCATCCATGAACAAAACTTTTGAAGGGAAAAAATGAAGAGGGATTGTTTCTCAAGATGGGTAAACAGGTCAGAGCACTATATTTAAGGTTCGAAGGATCCTTAGAGTTTATTGAGTTCAACTCCTCTCCAACTCCTCCAATCCCACCCCAAGTTCATTGAAGGATGAGGACAGACAGTCACTCTAATATACTATTATTCAAGCTATGGTTGGGTCCATTTATTCTAGTAAGCAATATTGAATTAAGTTTAAGAAAATGACTAAAGTTCTATAACTGTAACTCAGAGATCCTACTGCCAGTCATATACCCCAAGGAAGTCAGCTACAGAAAGGTCCTAGATATACCAAAATATTTATGGCAACCTTTCTTTTTGTCATAGTAAAGAACTAGAAAAAAAGTAGATGCCCGTTAATTTGGCAATGGTTAATGTGGTACATGAATGTAATGGAATACTGCTGCACCATAATAAACTATGACTATGAAGACTATAGAGGAACATTCAAATGGATGTAAGCTTAAGTAGAATGAAAACAATATCAACAATGGCTTTTTAAAAAAACCCCTTACCTTCCATCTTGGAGTCAAACTGTGTATTGCTCCAAGACAGAAGAGTGGTAAGGGCTAGGCAATGGGGGTTAAGTGACTTACCCAGGGTCACACAGCTGGGAAGTGTCTGGGGCCAGATTTGAACTTAGGCCTGACTCTCAGTCCACTAAGGCATCTAGTTACCCACTCAACAATGACTTTTAAGAATTAAATAGAATAAAAAACTTAAATTGAATTCTGAATAATCATCATGATCAGGTTTAACAATGAAAATAAGATTAGAAAATGTACCTCCCTTGCTCTCCCCCCTATCCCCGGCTGAAAAACCACTGTTTAATCAGGATAGGGATAAGGTCTCTAATATTTGGTCCTTTACTCAAGAATCTGGCGCCGAAACTTTTACAGGATCTACATCCTGGACTCTGGGGACATTATCCCTGGGAGTGCCACCACACTAGATGACTACTCCCTCTCCCTTACTTTTTTGAAGAAATAGAGGGCATGGTGTAGGATATGGTATGTCCTGTCATATTTGGATTAGGTTTGATGAACTTCTGTTTTTTAAAAGCTTTTTTCCCCCTAAAGAATGGCTCTCTGAGAAATTGAGAGGGAAGGGATATATTTGGAAATGAAAGTACTGTAAATAATATAGTAATTTAAAAAAAAACACCTAAAAAAGCCCCTGTTTTAGTGCCTCCCTATTACCCCTAGGATAAGATTCAAAATCCTCTATATTTCAAGCCCTTCATAAGATGGCTCCAGTTCACCTTTCCAGATTCACTATATTATATCTTCATTATATATTACTTCCCTTCATTCACTCTATAGAACAGCGAACCAGGTTTTCCTGCCTTTCCTTAGTGTTCCAACTTCTTTTTTTGTGCCTTCCCTAGACTATCCCGCATTTTGAAATGGATTCTCTCTTCTACTTGTTAGTATCCCTAATATCTTTCAAAGCTTAGCTCAAATGCTACTTCCTATGTGAGGCCTTTCCTGATTGTGAACTCTTTAACAGCAAGGAGTGCCTTTTCCCTCTTTTTGTCTCCTCAGGGCTTAGCACAGGGTCTGAGACAGTACAGGCACTTAATAAATGCTTATTGACTGACTTACTACCTTAAACTGCTCAGCTTTACTCTAGTGCAGTGGTTCCCAAACTTTTTTGGCCTACTGCCCCCTTTCCAGAAAAAATATTACTTAGCCCCCTGGAAATTAAATTTTTTAAAATTTTAATAGCAATTAATAGGAAAGATAAATGCACCTGTGGCCATCACCACCCCCCTGGATTGCTGCAGCACCCACCAGGCTGTGGTAGCACCCACTTTGGGAATCACTGCTCTAGGGTTTTTTGAATTTAAAAGAGGAAAGTGGTTTGAGGGGATAATAATATCAAAGAATTATCTTGAGGTCAAGGAGAATGAAGAGGCCTTTCATATTGAAAGCAGGCCACCAGTGGGCAGCTGGGTAGCTCAGTGGATTGAGAGCCAAGCCTAGAGACAGGAGGTCCTGGGTTCAAATCTGGCCTCAGACACTTCCCAGCTGTGTGACCCTGGGCAAGTCACTTAACCCCCATTGCCTAGCCCTTACCACTCTTCTGCCTTGGAGCAATACACAGTTTGACTCCAAGATGGAAGGTATGGGTTTAAAAAGAAAAAGAAAGAAAGAAAAAAAGTAGGCCACCAGATTTGACAAAAAGGAGATGACCTTTGAGACAGTAGTATTTGTAGAGCATTTGGGAGCTAGGAACCAGATTGCAGAGGGGTTTAGGACAGAGTGGGAAGTGAAAAGGTGGAGGCCTAGGATGAAGATCATTTTTTCCAGACGTTTGGCAGTAAAACTAGAAGGGAAAGAATGGTTGGTAGCTGAAAGAAGTTGAAGGCCTGAGGAAAGTTTATTTTTGGATGGTAGGGGAAACTTGAGCATGCTTATTATAGGTAAGTGGCACGGCAACTATGGCAAGCCAGAGAAGAGGAGAGAATGATATTTGTAGCAAGCTATTGGATCTAGGAGTTGAAAAGGAATGGGATCTAGGAGACAAAGGGGGATTAGTCTGAGTAAGGAGAAAGCATTCCTTTTGTGACAGTAGGAAAGGAAGAGGTTGGATTCTGCTGCTGGAGGGTTAGCAGAACATAAGTGAGGGGAGCTTGTGGATGAAATCTTAATGAAGTGGAAGGCTAAATGATTTACTCAGAGTGTTAAGAGATGTGAATCTAGTTATAGGTTTCAGTTCAGGATTTAATAGTCTATCTTGAAGGGGAAACAGTCTGAGATATTAGTGATATTTTTTATTGGTAAGGAAGTTTATGGCATTTATACATGTATATATATATATAAGATTTCAGAATAAGTTTTGATGCATTCATTGGGTTCTTAATACTACAAAATATAAAAGTTATACCAAATTTTTTACTACTACCTGATACAGGCCTTCATCCTTTCACCTCTGGATGACTGAAATAGCCTGCTGGTGGGTCTGTTTGTCTCAAGTGTCTCCTCACTTCAGACTATTCTCCATTTAGCCACCAAAATGATTTTCCTAAAGCACAAGTTGGATCATGTTACCCTGGCCCCACTCAATAAACTCCTAAGATCAAATACAAAGTCTACCTTCATAATCTAGTCCCCTCCCACTTTCTATTCTTACACTTTACCCTTTGATCTAGTGACACTGACCTCCTTACTCCTCCTTGTTCCATGAATAAGACTCTCCATCTCTCTCCTTCAGGCATTTTCTTAAACTCTTGAGGAATCCTTTTCCCTTCTCATTTCAACCTACTCCGTTTCCTAGTTTCCCTTGAGTCCCAACTAAAATCCTATCTTCTACAGGAAGTCTTCCTCAACTCTTTCAATTATAGTGTCTTCCTTTTTATCCTGCATATGACTGACTTGTTTGTTGTTCCCCCAATTCATTTTGAGCTCCTTGAAGACAAGGACTGCTCTTAGCACATTGCATGACACATAATAGGTTCTTCATAAATGTTTATTGACTGAGATAGAAAAGGAAGGAACTAGATTTAGTATTTTATTCTATTACCTTATCAGGATTTTTGTAATTTTACTTGTTGCAATAAGCTTTTTGTTTTGAAAGATCTGTCAACCTAGTTGTTGGGGTTGATCCATTTCAGTCATGTCTGACTTCCTGCCCATATTTGGTGTTTTCTTGGTAAAGATACTGGAGTGGTTTGCCATTTCCTTCTCCAGCTTATTTTACATTTGAGGAAATTGAGACAAACAGGGTTAAGTCACTTGCCCAGGGTCACATAGCTAGTATGTGTCTGAGGCTGGATTTGAACTCACTAAGATGAGACTTCTTGACTCCAGAATAGGTGCTTTATCCTCTTCACCACCTAGACTTTTCTGTTAAAAAAAATGCTGAAAATATGATACGGATGATCAGTTTTGGCAATATGCATATAACTGTGGTGTGTATACAGTTTGATAAAATTTTTAAAAGTATGTTAAGAGGAAGCTTGCTGAAATTAAATGGAGTAAAAAAATCATAAATATTTGACAGTTGTTATCTGACATCGTGCAATTTATATTCTCTTTCTCCCTCCCTCTCTACTCTGACTCCCTGTAAATAGTCTCGTATAGGTTGTACCAGTGCTGTCATGCAGTACATATTTCTATGTTCCTCATGCTGTGACAGGACACATATCACACAAACAATAAAAAGAATTAATGAAATAAAGTGAAAAGTGGCATATGTTGATCAAACAGTTTCTTCTTTGGCTGTGGATAGCATTTTATATCATGAACCTATTGGCTTATCTTGGATATGCTTTGCTGATAATAGTTTAGTCCTTCACAGTTGATCATTGTACAACATTTCTGTTACTTTATCCACTGTTTTCCTGGTTCTGCTCACTTCACTTTGTATCAGTTCTTATAAGTCTTTCTAGGTTTTTCTGAATTCATCCTGTGTGTTATTTCTTATACTGCAATAGTATTCTGTAACAACTATATACCAAAACTTGTTTATCCATTCCCTAATTGATTAATATCACATCAGTTTCCATTTCTTTGGTATTATAAAAAGAGCTGCTAAAAACATTTCCATGCAAGTAGGTCCTTTCGCCCCTCTCACTGATCTCTTTGAAATAAAGACTAGTAGTGGTATTGCTGAGTCAAAGGGTATGCACAATTTTGTGGCCTTTCAGCCACTGCTGCTCTCCAGAATAATTGTATTAGTTAGCAGTTCTTCAACAGTTTATTAGTATCTGTCTGGGTGGATCTTAATTACTATTGCATTGCTTTCCAAGTCTGTCAACACAAGGAAGTTGACTTAATATAACATATCTAGTATGGGTATACCTTAGATATGGATGATGGTGATGGGGCTTTGAAATAAGAGTCTCAAAATGGGGAATCAGTTTGTTCCTTATGAGATACGGAAAAAGAGCAGATGACAGCAATTTGAAATAAAAGTATTTCAGAAGATTCTCATGGAAGATCTTTATCATGTTAGTTCTTGGCATTATACTAATGCCATTGACATATGGTATATGTGTGTATGTATTTTATTGATATCTTTTGTATATCACTTTAATTTCTAAATATCGCTTCTGTCTCAAACCCAGAGAGCCATTTCTTGAACAAAAGATAAAAAGAAGGTGAGGATAAGAGATGAGGATGAGTGGAGTAGTTCAGTCAAATTAGCCAGTGCCTCAAATGAGTATGACAGTATATGCAAAGGGAGGGAAATGTCTTCTCAACTCTTCTCCAAGGTAAAGCTTGGCCTTTATAATCATACAGTTTTCAGCTTTTTCTTATTATTGTTCTTTCTGTTTACATTATTGTGGTCAATGTCTTTTCCTTGTTTTGCTTACTTCACATTCATTCATTACTTCATGTCTGTGTTTCTCCAAAATACTCATATTTTTTATTTCTTCCAGTGCAGTAATATCTTGTTAACAGTGTAGGAGTTCTTAACCGGGGGTCTGTGGATTCCTAAAGAGTCTATAGAAAGATTCAGGGGGATTTGTGAACTTGGATGGGGGAAAAAAATTCCATCTTTATTTCTATATAAATAGTTTCCTTTTGTAATCCTATATATTTAAAGCATTAGGCGAAGAGAGATCCAGAGACTTCACTAGACTGTCCAAGAGGTCCATAATATAAAAAAGGTTAAGAACCATTATTTTTTTCTAAACCCTTGCCTTCTTTCTTAGAATCAATACTGAGTATCAGTTCCAGGGCAAAAGAGTGGTAAAGACCAGGTAATTTGAGGTTAAGTGACTTGCCAAGAGTAAAAAAATCTAGGAAATGTCCGAGGCCAGATTTAAAGCCAGGACTTCCCATCTCTAGGCCTCTTTGTCCACTGAGCCACCCTAGCTGCCCCTAGACACACTATTATAATTTTCAGTTACTACTTTTGCTTCCATTTTCTCTGTACTTTAAAAATCTAAATTGACCAATGAATTACTTGTGTATTCATATTGGTCTCTTTATACTACTGCTCTTTCTTCATTGAGATTGTTATTAGAATAGTACTCTTCAGAGCATTCAATCTTTCTTAGGCCCACTTTCGCTTAGGATTTTTAGGTTCTGGGATCCCTTTCTGTGAACTCTTTGAAATTGACTTTACTGGAATTTCAGATATGTTTCAGATTGTACATGGTTTCCTTCTCTTTATCTGGCACGAACTTTGGAGGATCTGTCTTTTCCTCCTTAAGGTCATAATTTCTACTTTGGCAATGAATTTCTCCTTATTGATCAGAATGTAGTCTAGAATAGAAGTTCCTGGTATCATTTTCTTAACCTTTTGAAGGATGAGATGATCATAAGGCAAGTCAAGAATTGTTCAGCCACTCTGCATTTTGAAAAGGGAGTGCTAAAGTTCCCCATCTTTTATTCCAGCATGCTTCCATGCCAGGCTTGTGATCAGTTACCTGGACTCATTTTCTTCTTTAATTTAGATGATCCCACCATAATAATATTTACTACTCCTTCCATTGATCCTCATCTTAATACGCTATGCTCTCCCTATCTTGTTCGTGGATTTTTTCATGAATGTCATTTTGATATTTGATGCAGTTATTCTACCATTTCTGCTTTTATCAACTTTTTGTATAAGGAATACTCTAACACAGTCAGATCCTAGTCTTTATAATTCCACAATAATCAATATTGATTGTTTTGTGGTTCCTTTCTATTTACATTGTAGTAATTGTATAATATTCTTTTTCTGATTGCTTGTTTTAATATTTTACATCAATTTATAAATTTTCCCATACTTATCTGTATTCACCATTGTAAGAATTAAAATTTAGTTATTATAGTTATATCTTTAAAATATGTGGCCGCCAGGAATCAACAATTCAGGTTGATTCCGTAATTAAATCAGACCCAAGTCAGCATCGGGTTGAGGAGTTTATTTACAATCAGGAAAGTGAGTAGGGATAAAGAGAAGAGGGAGGTAGAAGACTAAATAAATGAAGCTGTAAGCCGCAAGGCCCAACAGCCGGATAGGCAGAGTTTAGAATTGGCCCAGCTAGGCCAAGGAAGCCAGCCTAACTTACCCATGTGACAATACAGAGTGTAATCTGTCTGTGGTCTCAGGAGATGCTTCTTCTTCCAGTTCCAGACGCCAACTCCCTCTACAGGAAGTTCACTAACTTACTTAAAGAGAATGTGTCTTTCATCACTTCCTGTGGTCCACCTCTAATTCAAATGGACAAATGGCAGTTTCTACATTGATTTGGACTGCCCAAAGGGCAGTCCCTTATTCTTGATTTGTTACTTATTGTCACGTGTGGGTAACTCGTCTCCCCTCCCCACTAAGGGAGGTGGGAGTGACATCATTAGCACGCCTGTGTTGGGTAGATTTTTGACTATTAATGGGATAGAGCTAATTTCTATTTACACACCATGTTTGTTTTTTTCTTCCAACACAGTAAAATTCCATTACATTTATGTACCACAGTTTATTTAGCTGTTCCCTAATTGATAGACATCTATATTACATCCAGTTCTTTGCTACTCCTAAAAAAGTACTGTTGTTCACATATATGTGTATATATATATATATATAGATATATATAGATATAGATATAGATATAGATAGATACATATGGAGCCTTTTCTCAGTGATCTCCCTAGAATATATGCCATATGGTGAAATCTTTGGGTCAAAGTGCATAAACATTTTAGTATTTTTATTTATATAGTTCCACATTGCTTCCCAGAATGAATAGATTTCACAGCTCCATCAACAGTGCCTTAGTTTATGTCTAGAGGCAGCTAGGTGGCAAAGGAGGCCTGAAGTCAGAAAGACCTGAGTTCAATTCTGGCCTCAGACATTTTACTAGCTGTGTGACCTTTAGGAAATCACTTAATCTCTATCTGCCTCAGCTTCCTCAACTGTAAAATGGGGATAATAATAGGATATATATCCCAGAATCTATGTGAGGATTAACTAATGTTTGTAAACAGTGTCAGGGACATATACTAGGTGCTTAATAAATACTAGTTTCCTCCCTTCTTTCATTCTTTCTTATCTTTCTGCAACTCTTCCAACAGTGATATATTTCAGTCTTTTGTCATCTTTGCTAGTTTGCTGGGTCTGAGGTAAAAGCTTGGGGTTGTTTTGATTTGTATTTCCCTTACTATTTAGTGACTTGGAGCATTTTTTAATTTGTTATTAACAGTTTGCAGAGTTTTTTTGGAAAACTTTCTGTTCATAGTCATTGACCATTTTTCTATTGGGGGATAGCTTTAGATATATTCTTATCTTACTAATTTTAGCCTGTGAAGATCTTTTAAAATTCTAATCTTGTCATCCAAATAATATCAGCTCTCTCAGTTTTGTGTTATTGGTGAATTTCATAAGTCGGCTGCTAACCATGCCTTCATTTAAGTCATTGGTAAAAATGAGTAGGCCAAGCACAGAGTCATAGGGCATTCGGCTAGAGACCTCCTTCTAGGCTCCCACTAATCAGTGCATCAAAAAATTAACCAATATGCTTTGGCTTTTTTTTTTTATCCACTTCTGTCCCATTTAATTATATATTTCTGTCTTTACCATGAAGATTCTGTGAAGGTCCTTTACTCTCCAGTGTCTTCTTTTTGTCTGGGTAAAGTTAAGATACCTTTGTCTGACACTCAAAGCTCTAGTCCATTATCATTCCTATCTTATGCTGTTTTGTCTCCTCAACTTTGCAAACACTATTATAATTAGACTGCTCTTCTTTTGTTTTTTTTTTTAAATTCCTATCCTTTTTTAAAAGTCTTAATTCAGATGTCACCTTTTCCATGAATCCATCTTTCATCCTTTTGTTGGCAAATTCAGTTTCTTTTCTAAGCTCATCCAAATTTGCTATCTCCTCTAGGATTTACCTCAGGACTGTTAGGGCATGTTTTTTTTAAAACCCTTACCTTCCCTCTTGGAGTCAATACTGTGTATTGGCTCCAAGGCAGAAGAGTGGTAAGGGTAGGCAATGGGGGTCAAGTGACTTGCCCAGGGTCACACGGCTGGGAAGTGTCTGAGGCCAGATTTGAACCTAGGACCTCCCATCTCTAGGCCTGGCTCTCAATCCACTGAGCTACCCAGCTGCCCCCTGTTAGGGCATTTTTAATGAAGGCATGCTGACCTCTTAGGTATCAACACCTCTTCTCCAAGTGATCAGAAATCAGTGAACCATTCTAGAACAATTCGTGCTTATAGACAAATAATTTGAATTATTGACTTTCTTCAGCCCATAGATAGAGCTAGAAGGGACCGCCAAGGTCATTTAATGCCCAACTCTCATTTTAAAGATGAGGAAATAGGGTTAAAGGACTTGCTCATGGTCACCTAAATATAGTATCAGGGGTTTGGGATTAAACCCAGGGTCCTTTGACACTAGATCTAGTTCTTAACACTTGAGGTATTTATACACCTCAAATAATACAACACTTTTTTTTTTGTTTTTGTTGTTATGATTCATAAAAGATTACTGACCTGTAAGTGGTTTCATTGCCCTGGTTTGTACTTTTACTGTACCAAGAAATCTTATAATCATTATTGGTAATTATATGTTTTTATTATCTCCTTATGCTTTTTGAATTCTAATTCCGTATTAACTACTTTTTCATTTTCAGTCTGAAGATTATTTTCCTTGGTAGAAAAAGAAGTAAAATAGGAATTCAGTAGTTCTTCCCTTTTCTACAAGTATAAGTTCTATTTCATATTCATCTCCTCACCCACAGTTTTGTTTCCTTATGGTATTAATACTGATTTAAAGTTCGAATCTGTGAATATGACTGTGGTAAAAAGAACTCAAAATAGGTACTGAGAAAAATGCTAGGGGAAAATGTTACTAATTGGACTACTCATATTAGCAAGGTAAAAAGGAATCAGAAGAGTAGTTTTTCATAATGATGTGTTTAGTTGTCAGTTTACATTATAAATATTATCAACCTTAGGGATGTGAACAATGGGCATATGCAGTCATCCCTTGCTATATTGTGGTTCACTTATTATGGCATTACTGTATCACGAGTTAAAAAAATGTTTAATTCTGTATCATGGAGTTTTTGCTATATTGTGGAGTTTTTGCTATGTCGTTGGACCAACCACAATGCTGTGTTCTGTATTGTGGGAGCTGATTGGCTCAGTGTTTTATAAGAGTGTGGGAAAGGCTAATAAGAGTGTAGAAAAGGTTTATAGGAGAGTGGGAAGGGTTTATAAAGCCTTAAAATATATATAAATAATAAATATAATGCCACCACTTTGCAGATTTTTACTTATTGCGGGGGTCTCTGGAACGTAACTCCTGCGATAGTTGAGGGATCACTGTAAATGTGAAACGAATGGTAAGCAAGAAAAGGCAAGTGATTCATATTCATGTAGACCCAGGATAGCTAAAGAAATCTTTTTTTTTCTTATCATCTTGAGTACTTTCTGCAAGTCTTGACTCTTACTGGTTTCCTGCAATAATGTGCCCTTTTTAAAAAAAATTTCCTTCTAAAAAATTTTTTTAAAAGAAGAATATTAGCCAATTACATGAAAAAAGTTTTTAACCTTTGTTTTTTAGTCCTGAGTTCCAAATTCTCTCCTTCCTCCCCCCCCTCCCTCTGTGCTATATTAGCCTTAAAGGATCTTGCCAATCTGTAATGGTCATCCTTATACCTGCTTCCATGTTTTATACTGTCTTTCAAAAACTGAGTGAATAACTTTGATGAAATCCCTGATCAGTTACATTGTTCTCTCCAGTTCTCTCCTTATCTTTGTTGTTAGAATTCTAAAGAACTGCTAAATTATGTGCTTATTATATACTGAAAACTTTTTAAAGTGTAAGGATATGAAGAACATTAAAAGCCCCTGCCCCCAAAGAGTTTACATGCATATGGTAGGTAAATAAATAGGTACATATCTATGATATTGTGAGGAAGTTAGGTAGCCTTAAAGCAGAAAGCTTAAGTGGCTTGGCGGTAGGGCTAAGAATCAGAAAGACTTCTGTACAAGATCCCATTTGAACTGGAGTCATGAAAGAAGCCAGGAATGTCAAGACATAGAGAGGTGAGAAGAGAACATTTCAGGCATGTGCATTTGGGCCAGCTGGTATCAAGTCATAGAGACCAGAAATTCAATGTAGTTTGCAAGGAACAGCAAGTAATCTGGGATTGTAGTATCAGAGTGTGTGTGGAGCATAGTAGAGTTTTGTTCTTGAGAGTCTCTCATTCCTTTTGAGTCATCTCACTATTTTAGAGTCTCAAGCCTTATTCTGTTAATGAATTTTGACAGACATTTAAAAAAATTAAAATAAAGATTTAAAAAAATGTTATTTATTCTTTTCAGTGAAGAAAAATTTGTTTTCTACTCCTATCTCTTGTAATTGGGGGAAAACTATTATAATAAATATACATAAAAAAAAGCAAAACAGACTTTAATTAGACTGACCATTGTACCCTTTGTTATCTGTTAGAAACTCTATATACTGTCTTCAAGTAATCTGTTGTGAACTGCATATTGTCTAGTTCTATCTGTAGCCTTGTGCCAGGACCCACTATATATTTCCAAGACTATATTGCCTCATTTTTTCTACCTTTTGATCTTCACTCAAGTGTTTTCTCTCCATTTCCCTTTTTAATCCCTTTTTCCCATGAGGTTCATGGATTTCTACCCAATTGAATATCTGTGTGATGTACCCTTTTCCTCAAACCATTCCTCTTGCATGGGGAATAAATATCCTTTTCATTGTCTTATTTCAGGTCTAACTTTTCTTAGAAAGGATGAGGTACCATTTTGAGTTTTTGTTTTCTTTCTCATTTTAAGAACCATGACACATTCTTTATTATATACATAATCCATATATTGGCATCTGTGCTTGTGAATACAATACTTTTGCCTCTCTTTTCTATCATTTTCCAATAGGCTACAGAGCACCTCCTTATATTCTTCCCAATTTAAGTCTTTTAAATGAAAAGTCTTTATTATCAGACCAGCTATTTCTAGGCAAATACATTATTTTCGCTCTTTTTAGGTAAAAGTCCCTGGTCAAGAATCCAAGATTCTTATAGGCCAGAAGACCAAATCTCATTCTCCAGTTATGGTCTTCCTAGGCAACTGTTTTATTTCTCAATTTCCTATAATAGATATGTTCACAAAAATTACATAACTTGGATTTTAGAAAACTTAATCACATTTCCCTTGAATTATATATTTTCTGAGGTGCATTATCTTCACTTAAAATTGTTCTATAATATTTTCTTTGAACAGTTAGGTTTTTCTTTTCCATCAAATAGATAAAAGACTTATGAACAAATGCTTTAAGTTCATTTTCCATATGGTGGGATATACTTTTTAGTTTTAATTCTTTGGTTTCTCAACTACCAGGTATGGAAAAGCTACATAAAGCTACTGACCACTCACTGGGATAACGAAATTAAGCTTCACAGTATTTCAGAGTTAACAGTGCTTTTTCAGTAATCTTTTAAATATGAACTGAAGAAAGTAAATTTCTGATTTTTTTCCCCTTTTTTCACAGGTATGGCTGATGGCAAGCATTGCACTTTTCCACATCTTCCTGGTAAAACCTTTGTCTACAATGCTTCAGAAGATAGATTGGAATTGTGTGTGGATGCAGCTGGGCACTTCCCCATTAGTCCTAATGTTGAAGATTCAGTGAGAGAGGCTTTAAGTCAGGTTCGGGCAGAGACTACTTCAAGAAGTCGAGAATCAAGTCCCTCACATGGTCTCTTGAAATTAGGTAGTGGTGGAGTAGTGAAAAAAAAATCAGAACAACTACATAATGTAACTGCCTTCCAAGGAAAAGGGCATTCTCTTGGGACTGCGTCTAGTAGCCCTCTCCTTGATCAGAGAGCTAGAGAAGGTCCGGTTGTTAGAAAACATAGTACAGGAACAGATTTTGCTGCTAGTTCTGCAAAACCAGATCCTTCAGTATTTACAGCACCTCCTGGTAATAGTGAGCTTATTCGGATAGCTCCTGGAGTAGTAACAATGAGAGACAGTCGGCAGCTGGATCCTAACTTGATTGAAGCCCAGCGAAAAAAATTGCAGGAAATGGTTTCATCTATCCAGGCTTCAATGGACAGGCACTTACGCGATCAGAATACAGAACAGTCACCAACTGATTTTCCTCAAAGGAAAGTAGAAGTTGTAAGTTCATCTGCAAAATCTGGGAGTTTTCAGGCTGGCTTACCTGAATCTTTTCCTGTAACTGGTGGTACTGAGCATTTGAATGCAGAAACAACTGGTGGAAATGTGGCAAGTGCAATGGGAACAACGTTTGCTACAAGGTCGAAAGCACAAAAAGGAAATTCTGTGGATGAGCCTGAAGAGATGGATAGTCAAGATGCTGAAATGACTAATGCAACTGAGCCAATGGATCATTCTTGATTAGTGAGGGGCTACTAAGGGCAGAATGTTTATTGTGAATATGTAATGTTGTTGGCTGGGCCACATACATGATTAGTCATTTAAAAGAAAAAATCTTGTATGTATATTTCAAAGATTATATCTTGTTCTTCAGTGCATGATAGCAAGTGTGTGATTGGCAATAGCTTTTAATATACTCCTGCCCAGGCTGGCTCTGAATTACCTGTAAATTAGTTATTAGAAGATGCACTGAGAATGAGTTTCTGCTGTAGATGTGGGTAATTGAAAGTTCTTTGTAATTTTAATTCCATGAGAGTCTTAATTCTTCAAACATGTGAAAGTTCTCTTGCTAAGTATGTTTAAGATTACTGAAAAAGCTAGAACTGGGCAAAAAATTAAATTTGTTGAAGTTAATGTTATTCCAAATAACTATCCCAGACATTTATTATAGTGTAAAAATATGTTTATGTAAATCTGAGAGCAACCAGAACTGAACTGTATATTAAAATTCATAATACAGTATATTAGACACTTTATATGAACCTGACATTTCCTTAGATTTAAATACATTCATAGAGCTATGTATTCTTGATTAAAATAACTTGGAAATAGAGTGTAATATACAGTTTTTGCCACTTGAGCAAGGTTAAAACAAAAAAATCTATTCTAGAAGGATAAAGTGAATTTGATTCCGTTATGTTACTGTCTGAATTAACACAGCCAGTAGGGTGCTTTGTTACATGGTAGCATGTTAATATTGTTTCCTGAATCCTAAGCAAGGCAAATGCCACCTAATTTTTTAATCTCACAGGTTGGTTAGAAAGTGTTGTGATAGGAAGTACAACAGATAATGGTGTAGATATAGTTCTATGATCTCCAATTTTCAAAGTTTGTCAGTCACAGAGAACTTATCAAATGAGAATTATTCTTTATTAATGAGTTGCTTTGTTCTAAAATTTTGATCAATGGTATTTAAGCTTGGATATGCTAAGTGTCTGTTGAAATTTCTTGGAGACAGGAACTGTTTCCTTTTTTTTTTTTGGTGCCCATAGGATCATTATTTGTTGGCTTCACTTGAATTTGTGATGCAAATTTTCCTGCATCATACCCTGATCAACTTGGCATTCACTTAGTGTATTCATAAAATCTTTAGTGCCAGCTTCCTTGAGAAGCAGATGTTGTGCTTATTCCATAAGACAAAGAATGTTTATCTTGACATTGGTATTGCACTATTTTACCTCCTTATCCTGCAGATTTGCATTTTGTATTGTGCATTTTGTTTTACATTCTTCCTCTGCTCACTGAAATTAAGTTGAATTTGAATGGATGAAAGACAGAATGTATATTAATACAACCTTCTCTAGAGTATTGAAGGCCTGGGTGTCTCTGTTTGCACATATAACAGGTCCATGAAAATTATATTCTGATCTCTGCAGGTTTACTAAAAATCTTTTTTTTTCTTTTTTTTTTGTCATAAGGAATTTAGGCATTTTATAGTGTTTCTCAGTAAATGAGGTTCTCTTTGTGAAAGTACATCAGTTGAAGTCACTTAATTTCAGAGAATCTGAACACTTCAAAACTAAACTGAGTGAGGCATATTTGGGTTTAATTTTATCAAGGTTTTTTTTTTAATTTGGAAACTTTCAGGTTTTTCGATTTCTAAAATTAGAAGAATTTGTCTTTCTGCAGATCAGAGAGTAGTAGGTTGAGGGAGATTTATAACTATTTTATAGTGTGTACTATTTTTGCATAAAGTGTGAAATATAACCACCAAGTAACATTTCACATTTGGCTATAAGAACTTTTATGTATAAATCCTCAGTCTACGGTATCTATCCACAATAATTATTTTGGCTTTCTTGGTCATTAAAATGTACATTTCCTCTTCTTTTACCACAGGGAAACTGTCTAACAAGGTAATTCCTTGCTTCCAGGTAAATCAGAGAATCATCTTTTCTTGAACACAAAAATATTTTCTTAACTTGTGACTGTGTGTGTTGGGTTGATGACTTACAAATCCTGTTTGAGTATAAAGTAGAAAAACAAAACAAAGTTAACCTATTAAGTTTTCATGCTTATCTTATGTGAATCAGAATGTACATGCAAAAGCAGGAATTTAGTCATAACCTCAGACATTTTACTAATTTTTGTTGCTACAGCACGGCTGCTTACATTACACTGATGTATGGACATTAGTCTGGTAGTTTGGGTTCTCTTGTGTTTAAAGAATAAAAAGCTTGGCTCTGAAGTGATCAGATTCCTAGAAATGATTTTACCCCAGCTGAGGTCTTGAATGGTGTAGGTGCTGCCTTTCAGAGATAAGCAAAATGACACATCTTTACTAAATCTCACAGTTGAGGTTCTTTACACTTACTTTGTCTTATTCTGTTTAATTATAGCCATTCTTTTTCTTTTACGTGTACAATAATCAAATAGGTTGCTGTAGAATAAATATTGTTATCTTAGTCCTGCCTTTTGTGATAGCATGGGAATCACTGGAAATGATCACCAAACTTTTACTTTGTGAGCTGGAAAGTCTGCAGTGGTCATTGTGTTTGATTTTTATGTCCTCTTAGAAGTTATGCCATAACTTTTGGTGAACTTTTCAAACTCAGCTTTATTTTATAGTCCTTAGTCTGGTTGAAAATTTAAATTAATTTCTTTATATTTTCTCCCTTAATAATTTTTCTTGTAGGTAAACTTATCATGTTTGTGTTAATGGTCCAAGTTCAGATATATCTTAAAGACAACCAGAATATGGGGAAACCAGTTGAAATTTTAAAACTCATACGTAACAGTACTGCACAATACCATACAGTTATATATTAACGATGAGGGGATGATACATTAAAAAATAAGTTTAAAGGCCTAAAATTTATTGTTTTTCCTATCACTATGCTTCTAATATTCCTTTGGAAAGTGTGATGTAGCCAAGAAATTTAGCAGCTGCTCTTGGCTATGGAAGGTATGAAGATAATTTCTTGCTTTGTAGCAGTATCCTCCCTTCCCCCCCCCCCAAAAAAAAAAAATTCAGGGTTACTGCTTACCATTGAGATGTGACTGAAAAACAGCTGTGGTTCTGGACAAGCATACTACCTTATATAAAGACCTCTGCACTACCAGTACTGACTCATATATGATCTAATTTTGAAAGTACCCAGTTAAATGGGAGGTGAGCAGTAGTTTTGTGCAGGGTTTTTTTACCTCAGGGAACGTCATTTGCTAAAGTTTCATATACCAGATAGTATTGACATTTATTGAAGATCACTGGCATATCATTTGTTAGCCACAAAATGGAAACATTTATAACAGTATTATTTTACATGGTTAACTATTAATATATGCTGCTAGCTAACATTATAAATTAACACAGTAATGTCTGGATCTTTAGATGAAAACATTAATATGCCACTTCTCTTATTCACATAAGAACTTGACAGTATATTAACTTGAATATATTTTATGCAATCATAAAATATTTCCCCCCCAAATCATATAATTTTGTTTGTAAAGCCGTTCCAAGAGGACATGATTTGTCTCATTACTGAAATACTGCAGAGAAGAATTTGAGATGTAAAAAAATTCTCATAGGACTCAATTTACATTTGGGCTATTCCGCACCCCCCCCCCCCAATCAAACAACTGTACCATGGGCTGAATTCCATTGAATTTAAAATGGCCTTTAAGAGTTAGTGAGAAAATAGATATTCTGAATAAATTGGTAGATTCTGGTTTGCAAGAGGATTATTAGATCAGTTTTACAAAATTATCTTGTCCTAATGCCCATCATTATTAATTCCACAAGAAATTTATTATTTTGAGGATGAGAAGACTCAGAACTGTTCATTTAAAAACAAATCATAATATTTAAATGTATACTTAGTAAAATAAAATAACAAAGGGTACTACCAACATGAGATTTGCCAAGTAACTTAGCAAGTTCTGCCATTTTTGACAATACATAGAAATGCTAAATGTTTTAATTCATATGTTAGGTTATCAAATCGTGAGAGTTTTAGCTTTGTTCCAAAACAGCAGGAATCATACAAAATGTGAAATTACTGAAGAAAATGCCATTACTTGTATATTTGACATTTAAATTTTTTAAAATTATGGAATCTATATGCTTTTTATAGTACAATATTAACATGATTATTCTCATGTAAAAGAAAAGGAAAACTAGTTGAACTTTTTAGTTGATGTTAATTTTTCCTTGTCAATATCAGCTACTTAGTATTTTACATTTTAAGATCTTACATCCTTTCTAAAATGCAGAATCCATTTCTGAGCCTTTATGCCTGTGGTAGAGCAATAAAAGACTGAAAAAGTTATTAGTATTTTCAGGTTTATTTGACTTTGAGGATTATTGCCAAGAACTAATGAGTGCACTTTTTGGAGGGAAATGTTATTTAAAATATGTATAAATAAGAAGTAATAGTGTATATATTTAGAAGATGGCAAGTGCTTTAAGTGTGACTAAAAGAAATTAGCATAGAAGTTATACCATCCCTACAGCACTGGTTGTTATCCAGCACGTTTTGATTTGTTTTATTTGTGATTGCTGTATTAATTACATATGGGTTTTTTAAATCTGTAATGTAATGATAGTGTATTATAACAGTATATAGTGTACCATATTACACTTGACTGTACAGTACTTGGAGTTTTCTTTGATTGCTATATTAAAATTATAAGTTAAAACATGCTGCTTTTTTCCCCAACTTTTCCACATCTCACAAATTTTGGTAATCATTTTTAATTCTTAAGTTTCCTTGGAATTATGCCTTAATATTTTGCAGATGAAAAAATATTTGGATACTCTGAAATAATTGTTACTACATCAAAGGTTGTTTTATATTCTTCTATAAGTTAAGTATTATAAAGAGACAAGTATTTAAAACATTTTTTTCCTCTTAATGCAGATTAAGTTGTAGAATTTTAGAAACCTGATTTTTAAATTGGAAGAAAAAAAAGTTTAGAACTGTTAGCCATAAAGTATGGGTTATACTGGCTCTCCGTATAAGGCAAACACTTAAAAAATAACAATGACAAAATTGCTATTAGCAGGGAATTATTAACCATTTTTGTGTCTTAGACTCCTTTAATATTGTGATGAAGCCTTTAGGTCTCATCTTAGAATGTTTTTAAATGCATAAAATGAATAGGATTACAAAGGTCCAATTAAATGGAGATAGTTTTCAAAATATTTTTTAGAAATTAATAAACCCCAGGTTAAAAATCCTTGCTTTAAAGACAGAACTTTGATTTCATGTTAATTTTTATAAAATTGGATTAAAGACATGACAATTAAAAAGAATATGGGCTATGTAGTGTTAGGCTACATGTTTTTCTCAACTAATCAGCAATACTGAATTCTACTTTTGTCTAAGCAATAACTTTAAGTTCTAAAATACATTATAGTAATAATTTTTAATAAGTGAATCTGTTGCCTTAGTATTGTTTTGTATGCCCATCAGAATAAACAGTGCAATAGTATTGAGTTAGCATGTTTAATGAAGTAGCAGTCATAAGGAAATAACTTATTTAAATAATTTGATATTTCATTTAAGTCTAAAATTTTACTTAAGTCATTTATGGTTGATAATTATTGGAATAAAGTTGATATTTTATGTATCTTCAAATCTTTATATAATGGTTTTATGACTAATCCTTTAACTTTTTCAACTGACTATATGTGGTTTAAACTTAATGAGAACACAGTGATAAATGTCAGAAGCATGAATTAGATCACTGAGTAGATCTGTTAGCTTTATTGCCCTTGTAACCTAGACCAGCCTCCCTACCAATGGACATTTGCTGTCCTATTCAAAATCAGTCTGTGCCCGTTAATCAGGCTTTAAAGACCTGGTATTTATCTCAAAGGAAGAAAAAGCCAACAAGGCAGTGTAGTTGACCAACAAACCTATCATCTGCTCAGGAGGCATATATATAGTATTAGGATAGTATTATTCTTTGCCACTGGATATTTTAGATCTAGTTAAACATCACCTCAGGGGACCCCATTCATTGAAATTAAAAAACAAAATAAAACCTTTAAGTTGTATAGAATTCACAGTTCCGCAATGATGAGATGCTTAAATTTTGTCAAGTTTTTTTTTTCCTATTCCCAGGGTCTGGCCTACATGAGTCTTATATAATCATTGACCTGAGGTCAAATAAATGTGTAAAAATCTCAGGATTTGTACTAGGCTTACATATTGGTGAGTTCTGCTTGTAGGGAAAGAAAAGATATTACAAGATATGGGTAGAAAATAGTGAGGCTTGCTTGTGGCTTGTGGAGTCTCATCTGTAGTCACCTTGTTAGGTGAATAGGAAGCTTGGTAACAGGAAGCTTGGTAACATTGTTGACAGACTAGAATAATTCCAAGGAACATGATATAAAATTTCTCCTTGGTGATTTTATGGCTGGTTTGTGCAATATAAATGATAACTTGTTGCTGTGGTAGTAGAAGTATTAAATAGATGGTATAAATTCTTTGTAGCTCAATCTCAGCTATATTTTCACATGCTGATTCTTGGATAAGATGCTTACGTGAATACATAACATTCAGATTCTTTATGAGAAAGAGTATATTTAATTAGTTTGTCCCAATTTGCAGTGGATAATTAGGCTTAAAATATAAGAAAGGAAAACTGATGCTAATTATTGTTTATTCATAGGCCAGTGAGTGCATGAATCATGCATGTTAATTCTACTTAGAGATCTTTACATAGGTTCAGGTTTACATAAATGCTTTTTTTTTTTTTTTTAAACCCTTGTACTTGGGTGTATTGTCTCTTAGGTGGAAGATTGGTAAGGGTGGGCAATGGGGGTCAAGTGACTTGCCCAGGGTCACACAGCTGGGAAGTGGCTGAGGCCGGGTTTGCATAAATGCTTTTGTCTAATAAGGTACTATGGAAGAGGGGATGGGATTTCATACAATTCTTTGTACTTGTTTTGCAGATAAATAGAAAGCTGCAGCAGGTCTTTCTGTCAGCACTTGTCATGTGGATATGGATTTACTATTAGACATAGATTTTAGACACAGCTGTGAACTCTATTGGTAATGTTGAAGTTCAAAATTCTATGACTTGTCAACTTCCTATGCTGTAGATGCTTCCCTCAGCGTGCCCCTGAAAATTACTGAAACACTTAGGTACACAGTTTCATATATTTTGAATTTATTTTAATTTGCATAAACAAATTTGGTGGCAATTCCTTATTGCAGATTTAGGGAAACTTTTTACAGCTCTTCTTGTCCAACTTCCCACTTCCTAATAGCTTGCAGCCTTCTCTCCTTGGCCTATTCTTTTTTCTTCTTAGAATGGCCAGCTCCATTTTCTCCCTTCATTTCCTGAGAGGTTGTAAGATATTTCAGAAAGCTGTATAGTATAAATTTGAGAATCACTGTTGAAGTTCATATGTGTTAATATCCATAATTTGGGGATTTAAAAAAACTACTTATCTTTAAGACCAAACAGGTCTGTTGCCACCCTCCCAACTTAATGTTGCTGGTGGAACTTAATTCTATTTTCTGCATATTATATTATCCATTCATGTTTACAAATACTGTTCAGAGGTGGTGCTGGAAAATCTTAGATTACTGATGTGCTGTACTGTACACCTCTAATCTGTTATCTTTGCTCTGAATAGCCTTTTTAGCAAGTATAAGTAAAGGGAAAATATTGACAATCTTACATAATTACCTATTATAGAGTTTGCCCATACTTAACATATTTTACTTACCTAGTAAACATTCACTTTTGTGCTTATGAATTTAACTGAGACACAACCCTTATTTTCAAAATCTAAGAGATACTATGAACTAAAATTTTTTGTTTTTCTTAGTGAATCACTCACAGTCCACTAAACTTTTAGGAAGGAACTCTTGAGAGTGATAATTCACAAATAACAATCTCTTTTGAATGATTTTGGTGTGGAGTAACTTCATACAATTATATTTTTTTAAACATACAAAAACAAATCCAATGGACTAAGCTACCATTTGAACTCTGAGGTTAATCTTAATGAAAATATCATCCTCAATTTTCTTATAACAATTTCTCCTATTTGTTATTCTATAGTACTTATTCCCTGACATGTTTTATACTTATTTGTGTACATGTCATTCTGCTTAGCCAGAGGTAACATTTCCTTACCAGCTAGCTTAGTGTCTTACCAGGTAGTAGGTACTTAATAATGTTTGTTGGGTGGATAAATCACTTTCTTCTTAGGCTTTTGATACTTGTAGTGTTTTCATACCAAAAGGATATGCAATTTGCTTGTGGTAAATCTTAAAAAGAGAAAAGCTTGGTTGGACTAGTACAAGGATATATGGCCTTTGGTTTTAGTCACTTATCTTAAAGAACTGTAAAATACTTATATACTCAAAATTGATTTTTTGGGTTCATTTTAATTTTAAAAATTAAACACTAAAATTTTCAATTTTAATCCAGCAAACATTTGCTAAATGTCTACTCTGTGCCAAGTACCATAGTAGGTGCTGGAGATGAAAAGATAAGTGAGGAATTAAATGGGGAGAGGGATAAGAAACATTTAAAAAAGTATGATATAAGGTAGAGTAAGGCAAAGAAGAGATCCAAAATGCTATAAGAAAAACAAGGCAAGACAAGTCACTGGAAAAATTCTTGGAGGTAGCACTTCAGCTGGGTTTTGAAGAATTTCACTAGATGGCAGTATGGAGGGAATATGTTCCAGGTATTCCCTATAATTTGGGTAAATGCACAGAGCACCAGAGGCAACAGCTGGTAAATTCAGTTTGGCTAGAAGGCAGATTGTGTGAAATACGTTTAGAAAAGTAGATTGGAAGTATAGTGTAGAAGACCTCAAAAGCAGTCCTAAGAAGCATACATTTTATTCTGTAGGCCATAGGGGGCCGGGACCATTCAAAAGTTTTAAGCAAGGAGTAACCTAATGAAATATATAGATGCTTTTTTTAAAATTAAAAAGGGCTTTTCAGCTCCAAATAGGTTGATAATCATTGTTCCAATCCACTGGGTAAAAGCTTTAGATATATGATGTGAATTATATAGTGACTTCAATGTTCTACTTCATAGCTATAAGTCCAAATTTTCTCTAGTGGTTCCTAATATTTGGAGCCCTAATTTACTCTTTTTACTAGTGGACAAGAATGAGCAAATCTTAGAACAGGTTAGTGGGCTGAGATTAAAAGAGAAAGGAAAACAAATTGGGGTAAAGGCATAACA
Source organism: Gracilinanus agilis (assembly GCF_016433145.1). NCBI lineage: Eukaryota > Metazoa > Chordata > Mammalia > Didelphimorphia > Didelphidae > Gracilinanus > Gracilinanus agilis. Next base: position 501,536,308 of record NC_058130.1, read on the forward strand.
AAAGAATTAGTCAATTCTGTCCTCTAACTTGTAAAAATAACACTTCAAATATTGTCCTGAGGATGGCAGGACATGTAGAGCTTAAATAAGACTGGCACTCTTGTTATAGCGCCCTCTTCCTCACAAACTAAAACCTTTCCCTAACAAACATTCCTATTGCAACCAGGAGCATTACTGAAGAGTTAATTTATTTGGGGCTTATTAATGACTATGAAAAGAAAGGAATATAAGAGATTATGGTAGATGAATGTATTCCAACTTTGTTTAGGAAGTGCTGATCAGAAAATTGAAGGGTGATAGCAATATCTTTCTTTCCTTTTCCCTAGACCTAATCCCATTTCTTTCTCTGCCAACAGAACCATTTCTATCCACAGACATTCCACTTTTTCTTCTATCAATTCAATAGCTAGTAGTGCTTATTCCTCACCTCTCCATATTGGAATCATGTTAGGTATTTGCCTTTGGGGGGAATGGTTAATATGTGTGTTCTATCCCAAAGGTATTATATATATATATATATATATATAAAGTTATTGCTAAATGATCGTTTCATGCCTTGATGTGTGTTTAGTGTATGAATTGTCATAAGGATGGAGGAAGAGAGCCAAGAAGTTTGAGTATAGTGGGGAAAAAAAGTGAGAAAAAGGTGGATAGAGAATCAAAAAAGATCTTTTTGCAAAACTAGAGATGTTTGAATCTTTAGTGATTTATTAGAGATGAGAGAACTGAAGCTGAATGAGTTTAAATAATGTGTACAAGAACATAAAGCAAGTTCCTTTCAGAGTTCAGACCCTGGACACACTGCCTCCTAAATTACACAAAGCTCCTGAATGTGCTTTTGATGCCTCTTAATACTGGTTTTCGATTACTCTGAATCAGACTTTAGAGCTGGAATCATGTAGTTCAATCTCTTTTTGTAACAGATAAGCAAAAGGAGGCCCCAAATGAGAATGATTGCCTCAAATCTCATAGCCTCAATTCCTGGTCTGGTAATATTTTCACTATACCAACCACTATTATGACTATATAAGGGAACTAAATTTTTGGAACTACAAAAACAGCTATTTTAAAAAGCTGGTAATAATGATAACTGTGTAGGAGTCAGGAGATAAGGAAAATTGTGTAGTTCTGATTTTATGAAACTGCTTAGCCCTATCTTTGCTTCTCAGCTTGTTTTAGTCCAACACAAGTATTTAATTGGACATTTATTAAGGCCTGTTATATGGAAGGCTCTGCACCCTCTTTGCACAGTAACTCATTTCTAGCTTTACTTTCCAATTTCATCTGGTTAAGAAGACTTTGAGTATAGCAGTGGCCTTCATGGTTAGTAGGTGAAAAATGAATAACAGATTAAGTGCAGGTACATTTGAGCAGGTGAAGGAGAGAAATGTATTTATCAAAGCTGTTTAATGAAAATTATATGTACTGCTGGATGGTCAATTTGATCATGTCTATAGTATAGAATATGATCATGTTGAATTTGTTTTGTTATGGACTAGAAATTTAAACCAGAATATATTAAAATATATATTCTATAAATTACATATTGTTAAATTGAGATTCTTAATTGTTTACACTGAGTTACTCAAGTATTTTTTTGCTACATATAGGTGAAGCCAAACATTTACAAAAAGAACTAATGACCCCATTTTAAAGTGGATTTTTGATATGCCAAATAGCAGTTTGAACTATCATTGGCAAAAGTCACTTGACCCAAATGTATAAGAGGTAGACGCTGATGACTAAAAATTTTAAAAAAAAACCATATTTAAAGAACTGACTGTGGAAGTTGATCTCCAGAGAGCTTAGTATGGACTCAAGACCAGAGTGTACCAAATACAGGATCACTACAATAGGCATCCTGGGGGCCATGCTATTCCCTTTATCTATGTTAAATATCTGTGTTTTAACTTTTTTGATATCTCGGGCATTCCACTTCTACAACTATGAATTGTAATTCTGCAACTGTGAATGTGATAGGACCTGAGTAGAGGTCTATCAGTGTTCCTGACCTACTCACAACTATAGAAACTGTTGAAGATGCTACTTTTGAGACCATCTAAGGCTGGTCTCATTCCAACTGGTGATTGGTTTCTTTTTACTTCATTAAAGTTATAGACACACATACATACACACATATACATATGAAAATAAACATGTTTATATGAGCATCAGGATCATTATGCTCTAGTCAACTTACTGCTTTCTATCAATATTCTATATCCCCTTTCCCCCTCTGATTTATGGTTGATAGTACAATTACAGATGTAACAAGACATTTGTATATATCATATGGACATAATAGGTTAATGAGATCTTGTACATTTATGTGTATAAAAATATAGGACCATTTGAATACTTCAAGGATTGGTGACTTCATTGGTATGGTCATTCCCTAAGGACAATGCAACTACTCTATGACTTGGTAGGTTTTTGAGACTTGCTGTAGTCAAAAAATTCCTCATCCTTCAGTCAATCTGGTGACATTCTTTGAACCAATTCTTAGGCTACAGACATACAGTCTGGCTGAGCCCATTCTTTTCAGACTGGGACGAACTATCAGAGCTTATGCTCTGCTTAAATAACCTTTGATAATCTAGTAGCAATTCTACATTAAGATGGTGCATCAGAGTAGAATGTTAATGGACTTTATATGTATATACATATATCACATATAAATATACTTTTCCCCCCAGTTTGAGAGGGGGCCAATTAGGGATCCTAAACAGATTTAAAGAAATTCAGACTGAGGTTTAATAGTTTATATTCTAAAAAAGTGAGAATGTTGCATGTGTCTACATGTTTATACATACTAGCAAGCTTAACACAGTAGTTATAAACATCTCTCATCTTAGGATCACTTAGGTCTCAAACTCCTACATTTTAAGCTTTTAGCTAAAGTAAATTCTGGATAGATTCTGAACTGTGTGGGAAAATATGTATGAGGATGGCTTTTTGAAGAAAAAACATTTATACTTAAATATAAAAGATCCTAAAACTTAAAGAGATGATTTGATAGGCCAGCACGCAGAATGAAAAGGTACTCATCCTGAACAAAAAGTAATAAGCTTCAATAGCTTAAACTGCATTAAGAGTTTTGGAAAACTCTGTATATGATCCATAGGCAGCTAGATGGCACAGTGGATGGAGAGCTAGGCTGAAAGCAATCAAACCCAAGTTCAAAGTCCACCTGAAAGACTCTAGCTGGGTAACCCTAGGCAAGCCACTTATCCTCATTTGCTTCATTTTCCTCAGCTGTAAAATGGAGATAATAAAACATCTACCTAAGCAGGGTTTGTTATGAGAATCAAACAGCATAATACTTGTAAAGCATTTAGCACAGTGCCTTAGTGGGTGCCATTTAAATGCTTATTTCCTTCCCTGAAAGCATACATACACATGCATAATTAATTCTTGGTGACAATTTTTTTGCAGTTAAATAGTAAATATTGACTTTCTTGGTTTTTTTAAGCCTCCTAAGAATTCCATAGCTCTTTATTAGAAAGGTTGTTTGAAATATTTAACACTTCCAAAAATGGCAAAGGTTAATTAACAAGAACATTAAAGTTTATTTTTAATGAAGTGGTTTTATTTTTTCTGCTAAAACTTTAAGTTGTTTTAAGTTGTGTTTAATAAATTAATATACCATGCCAGGGTGTTAGCAAGTTACTTTACCTGTAAAACTGAAGGGAGGTTGGAGTAAAGACGATCTATAAAGTTACTACATATGAGATTTCTTCTCTTCTAGCACACTTCTCTACTTTATCCTTTAGGTAGGGTGAGATAAGGAAAAATAGAGAAGGCATCAGGCAAAGGAGAAATAATTAAGGGAATGCCACAGAAGGGACATAGATTACTATCGGCTATAACCACATCTAACTCCCACCATTTGAGTTGTACTTGGTGAAATTTAGGCTGAGGTTAGGGTAAGGCCTACTTTGATTTTCTCATAATAATAGCTGGCATTTATATAGAAGAGTTTTAAGGTCTGCTAAGCACCTTAANTGGGTGGATAAATCACTTTCTTCTTAGGCTTTTGATACTTGTAGTGTTTTCATACCAAAAGGATACGCAATTTGCTTGTGGTAAATCTTAAAAAGAGAAAAGCTTGGTTGGACTAGTACAAGGATATATGGCCTTTGGTTTTAGTCACTTATCTTAAAGAACTGTAAAATACTTATATACTCAAAATTGATTTTTTGGGTTCATTTTAATTTTAAAAATTAAACACTAAAATTTTCAATTTTAATCCAGCAAACATTTGCTAAATGTCTACTCTGTGCCAAGTACCATAGTAGGTGCTGGAGATGAAAAGATAAGTGAGGAATTAAATGGGGAGAGGGATAAGAAACATTTAAAAAAGTATGATATAAGGTAGAGTAAGGCAAAGAAGAGATCCAAAATGCTATAAGAAAAACAAGGCAAGACAAGTCACTGGAAAAATTCTTGGAGGTAGCACTTCAGCTGGGTTTTGAAGAATTTCACTAGATGGCAGTATGGAGGGAATATGTTCCAGGTATTCCCTATAATTTGGGTAAATGCACAGAGCACCAGAGGCAACAGCTGGTAAATTCAGTTTGGCTAGAAGGCAGATTGTGTGAAATACGTTTAGAAAAGTAGATTGGAAGTATAGTGTAGAAGACCTCAAAAGCAGTCCTAAGAAGCATACATTTTATTCTGTAGGCCATAGGGGGCCGGGACCATTCAAAAGTTTTAAGCAAGGAGTAACCTAATGAAATATATAGATGCTTTTTTTAAAATTAAAAAGGGCTTTTCAGCTCCAAATAGGTTGATAATCATTGTTCCAATCCACTGGGTAAAAGCTTTAGATATATGATGTGAATTATATAGTGACTTCAATGTTCTACTTCATAGCTATAAGTCCAAATTTTCTCTAGTGGTTCCTAATATTTGGAGCCCTAATTTACTCTTTTTACTAGTGGACAAGAATGAGCAAATCTTAGAACAGGTTAGTGGGCTGAGATTAAAAGAGAAAGGAAAACAAATTGGGGTAAAGGCATAACAAAAGAATTAGTCAATTCTGTCCTCTAACTTGTAAAAATAACACTTCAAATATTGTCCTGAGGATGGCAGGACATGTAGAGCTTAAATAAGACTGGCACTCTTGTTATAGCGCCCTCTTCCTCACAAACTAAAACCTTTCCCTAACAAACATTCCTATTGCAACCAGGAGCATTACTGAAGAGTTAATTTATTTGGGGCTTATTAATGACTATGAAAAGAAAGGAATATAAGAGATTATGGTAGATGAATGTATTCCAACTTTGTTTAGGAAGTGCTGATCAGAAAATTGAAGGGTGATAGCAATATCTTTCTTTCCTTTTCCCTAGACCTAATCCCATTTCTTTCTCTGCCAACAGAACCATTTCTATCCACAGACATTCCACTTTTTCTTCTATCAATTCAATAGCTAGTAGTGCTTATTCCTCACCTCTCCATATTGGAATCATGTTAGGTATTTGCCTTTGGGGGGAATGGTTAATATGTGTGTTCTATCCCAAAGGTATTATATATATATATATATATATATAAAGTTATTGCTAAATGATCGTTTCATGCCTTGATGTGTGTTTAGTGTATGAATTGTCATAAGGATGGAGGAAGAGAGCCAAGAAGTTTGAGTATAGTGGGGAAAAAAAGTGAGAAAAAGGTGGATAGAGAATCAAAAAAGATCTTTTTGCAAAACTAGAGATGTTTGAATCTTTAGTGATTTATTAGAGATGAGAGAACTGAAGCTGAATGAGTTTAAATAATGTGTACAAGAACATAAAGCAAGTTCCTTTCAGAGTTCAGACCCTGGACACACTGCCTCCTAAATTACACAAAGCTCCTGAATGTGCTTTTGATGCCTCTTAATACTGGTTTTCGATTACTCTGAATCAGACTTTAGAGCTGGAATCATGTAGTTCAATCTCTTTTTGTAACAGATAAGCAAAAGGAGGCCCCAAATGAGAATGATTGCCTCAAATCTCATAGCCTCAATTCCTGGTCTGGTAATATTTTCACTATACCAACCACTATTATGACTATATAAGGGAACTAAATTTTTGGAACTACAAAAACAGCTATTTTAAAAAGCTGGTAATAATGATAACTGTGTAGGAGTCAGGAGATAAGGAAAATTGTGTAGTTCTGATTTTATGAAACTGCTTAGCCCTATCTTTGCTTCTCAGCTTGTTTTAGTCCAACACAAGTATTTAATTGGACATTTATTAAGGCCTGTTATATGGAAGGCTCTGCACCCTCTTTGCACAGTAACTCATTTCTAGCTTTACTTTCCAATTTCATCTGGTTAAGAAGACTTTGAGTATAGCAGTGGCCTTCATGGTTAGTAGGTGAAAAATGAATAACAGATTAAGTGCAGGTACATTTGAGCAGGTGAAGGAGAGAAATGTATTTATCAAAGCTGTTTAATGAAAATTATATGTACTGCTGGATGGTCAATTTGATCATGTCTATAGTATAGAATATGATCATGTTGAATTTGTTTTGTTATGGACTAGAAATTTAAACCAGAATATATTAAAATATATATTCTATAAATTACATATTGTTAAATTGAGATTCTTAATTGTTTACACTGAGTTACTCAAGTATTTTTTTGCTACATATAGGTGAAGCCAAACATTTACAAAAAGAACTAATGACCCCATTTTAAAGTGGATTTTTGATATGCCAAATAGCAGTTTGAACTATCATTGGCAAAAGTCACTTGACCCAAATGTATAAGAGGTAGACGCTGATGACTAAAAATTTAAAAAAAAAACCATATTTAAAGAACTGACTGTGGAAGTTGATCTCCAGAGAGCTTAGTATGGACTCAAGACCAGAGTGTACCAAATACAGGATCACTACAATAGGCATCCTGGGGGCCATGCTATTCCCTTTATCTATGTTAAATATCTGTGTTTTAACTTTTTTGATATCTCGGGCATTCCACTTCTACAACTATGAATTGTAATTCTGCAACTGTGAATGTGATAGGACCTGAGTAGAGGTCTATCAGTGTTCCTGACCTACTCACAACTATAGAAACTGTTGAAGATGCTACTTTTGAGACCATCTAAGGCTGGTCTCATTCCAACTGGTGATTGGTTTCTTTTTACTTCATTAAAGTTATAGACACACATACATACACACATATACATATGAAAATAAACATGTTTATATGAGCATCAGGATCATTATGCTCTAGTCAACTTACTGCTTTCTATCAATATTCTATATCCCCTTTCCCCCTCTGATTTATGGTTGATAGTACAATTACAGATGTAACAAGACATTTGTATATATCATATGGACATAATAGGTTAATGAGATCTTGTACATTTATGTGTATAAAAATATAGGACCATTTGAATACTTCAAGGATTGGTGACTTCATTGGTATGGTCATTCCCTAAGGACAATGCAACTACTCTATGACTTGGTAGGTTTTTGAGACTTGCTGTAGTCAAAAAATTCCTCATCCTTCAGTCAATCTGGTGACATTCTTTGAACCAATTCTTAGGCTACAGACATACAGTCTGGCTGAGCCCATTCTTTTCAGACTGGGACGAACTATCAGAGCTTATGCTCTGCTTAAATAACCTTTGATAATCTAGTAGCAATTCTACATTAAGATGGTGCATCAGAGTAGAATGTTAATGGACTTTATATGTATATACATATATCACATATAAATATACTTTTCCCCCCAGTTTGAGAGGGGGCCAATTAGGGATCCTAAACAGATTTAAAGAAATTCAGACTGAGGTTTAATAGTTTATATTCTAAAAAAGTGAGAATGTTGCATGTGTCTACATGTTTATACATACTAGCAAGCTTAACACAGTAGTTATAAACATCTCTCATCTTAGGATCACTTAGGTCTCAAACTCCTACATTTTAAGCTTTTAGCTAAAGTAAATTCTGGATAGATTCTGAACTGTGTGGGAAAATATGTATGAGGATGGCTTTTTGAAGAAAAAACATTTATACTTAAATATAAAAGATCCTAAAACTTAAAGAGATGATTTGATAGGCCAGCACGCAGAATGAAAAGGTACTCATCCTGAACAAAAAGTAATAAGCTTCAATAGCTTAAACTGCATTAAGAGTTTTGGAAAACTCTGTATATGATCCATAGGCAGCTAGATGGCACAGTGGATGGAGAGCTAGGCTGAAAGCAATCAAACCCAAGTTCAAAGTCCACCTGAAAGACTCTAGCTGGGTAACCCTAGGCAAGCCACTTATCCTCATTTGCTTCATTTTCCTCAGCTGTAAAATGGAGATAATAAAACATCTACCTAAGCAGGGTTTGTTATGAGAATCAAACAGCATAATACTTGTAAAGCATTTAGCACAGTGCCTTAGTGGGTGCCATTTAAATGCTTATTTCCTTCCCTGAAAGCATACATACACATGCATAATTAATTCTTGGTGACAATTTTTTTGCAGTTAAATAGTAAATATTGACTTTCTTGGTTTTTTTAAGCCTCCTAAGAATTCCATAGCTCTTTATTAGAAAGGTTGTTTGAAATATTTAACACTTCCAAAAATGGCAAAGGTTAATTAACAAGAACATTAAAGTTTATTTTTAATGAAGTGGTTTTATTTTTTCTGCTAAAACTTTAAGTTGTTTTAAGTTGTGTTTAATAAATTAATATACCATGCCAGGGTGTTAGCAAGTTACTTTACCTGTAAAACTGAAGGGAGGTTGGAGTAAAGACGATCTATAAAGTTACTACATATGAGATTTCTTCTCTTCTAGCACACTTCTCTACTTTAACCTTTAGGTAGGGTGAGATAAGGAAAAATAGAGAAGGCATCAGGCAAAGGAGAAATAATTAAGGGAATGCCACAGAAGGGACATAGATTACTATCGGCTATAACCACATCTAACTCCCACCATTTGAGTTGTACTTGGTGAAATTTAGGCTGAGGTTAGGGTAAGGCCTACTTTGATTTTCTCATAATAATAGCTGGCATTTATATAGAAGAGTTTTAAGGTCTGCTAAGCACCTTAACAATAATAGCTGGCATTTATATTAGATGATTTGCAAAAACAAAGTTTTGCAAAGTGTTTTATGCTATTTCAGTTGATCCTCATATAACCTTGGGAAGTAGGTGCTTTTAATATCCCCATTTTCCAGATGAGGAAATGCAGGGGAAAAGAAGTTTAAGTGCCTTTTCTAGAACACAAAGAGAGAGGTCAAACTCAGGTCTTACTGACTGCAAGTCTAAAAATCTATACATTGTACCACCTTACTTATCTTGGCAAGGTGTTCTCATCTTTCTCCAGGAGATTAAAATTATTATTTTTAAGAACAAGAGAATAGCTAAGAAAATTAATTTACCAACTGTCCTAGATGAAGTTACGCTTTTAAATGATCTTTTCCAGACTATAACAGAATGTATAAGACATCAACTATTCTCAAGAAGATACACTATACAATGAGAGTTCTTGATATCTGTGTGTTCAAATTGCAATAATTTAAAATCAGAATTGGTAATTAAAACTGGATCTGTTGATTAGGTTAAGTGAACTGCTAGACAAGTAGTTATAAAGCATCTACTATGTTTAAGGCACACTTTCTGAAAAAAGAAACCAAAACTTGAACCAAATAGCAAATCACGAAATCAGTCCTAGATCTCAAGGAGCTTCTGTTAAATACAAATAATTTCAGAGGGTAGAACATTACTGAGGAAAAGCCTCAGGTAGGTGGATTTCACCAGCTGGGTTCTTCAATTTAATATTTCCACGAGGTGGATATAAGGGAGAACATTTGGCTTTTGTTAACAGTAGAGGTTGTGATATAACGCACGAGTGGATGTAAGTAAGCAGAATCATTTAATGACCAAAAAAAACCCCCCAAAAAACATACTGAGTGAAAGGGTTGTTTAAAAATAGATCTAAAAATTGTAAAGTCACAGTTTCTGGTTAAAAAAGAAAAGGTTTCCCAGAAACCCTGATACAAAAAGCTGCTGTTTTAGGTTTTGCCAGCTCGGTATAAAGCCCTCTCAACGTCCATTTGCACCTGCATCTCTGTTTTGCAAATATGTCAAGCAAATTTTGCTTTTTTAAAGTGGTTCAGTAGAGCATGCAGCCCTGCCAATGAAAATTACCACTTGACTTTTCTGGGGTAGTCTATATTAACTTAAGGGGAAAAAAAAGTCGAACGACTTTATTAATAGTCTGTCCTCAGAAAAGAGGATGCACGGTTGTTTTTGTTTTTATGGGACTTTCAGTTGCTTTAGAAGTCTCCCGGGGGGCCAGATTTCTCCAAATTTAGGTGAGCACATCTCAAAGTCTCTGAGCCAGGTAAGGGATGCTCCAAGGATTCAAGCACCTTAGGGTCCGCGGACTCGCGCTCAGGTGAGCCCCTTCCCTCTCGTTAATTTCCATTTAGTCCAGGGGAAGGGGTGGGGGGAATCGGCCACGCCTGCTCCGGCCGAAGCTCTCCGCCTTACCCCGCATGGCGGACGTCTTACCTATACAGCTCCAGCTGCACACGCTGCAGGGGAGCGAGCGAAAGGGCTGGAAGGGCTAAGGCTGGCATGGGCACTAAAACCGGACTCTCCCCGTACCTCCAAAAGCCCGCGGGTCTCAGAATTAGTACTCCAATGCCCGGGCAAGAGTCGAGTCCTAAGTCCTCTTCCGCACTCCCCCGCCCCCGGGAAAACGCCAGGAACTCACTTTCCCAGCACGCCGTGCGCGTCCGTGTCCCCGTGCTCCATCCCCCTGTGGGAGCCAAGTTCCCCCACCCCAGGTCCCCTTCACACACTGTCTCCCGGGCCTTTCCTAGCCAGTCCAGTCTTGTCACTTCTCCTCAGGCCCTGGGCGCCCCCTTCCGTGGCCCGTGGGTCTCTTCCCCCCACAGTCTTTTCTCTCCAGACTTTTTTTTACTCCTAGCCATCTCCAGTCTCCAGTCCAAGGTCCCCCCCCACCCTCTTGCGCGCGCTCTCCCCGCCCCACCTCTTCCCCCACCCCGCTCGCGTGCGGCCGCCCCAGCCAATGAGGTTCGGGGCCGCGTGCGCAGATTCAAACGGCGGCTCTAGAGGGAGGCTGGGCGCGAGATTCGGCGGTGCGGACAAAACCCGCTGCAGGAGGCTGCTCGCCCCGCAGAGCTGCTCGCCGCGGGCTGGGCGGGGTGACGGTCAGGCCGGGAGCCAGACTGGACCTAGAGCAGGCGTAGACCGGGGCGGGGGAGGCGGAAAGAGGCAAAGCGCTGCCGTGACATGTCCCTGGCATCACTCACCGGGACGGGCCGGAGTTAGACGCGAGACCCGGGAGCCCCAGGGTGCGAGGTAGGGAGGTCACAGTCCATCCCCCTCCGACCCCGCCCGCTCGTCCCCGGCGGGACTCTCGCTTTCGCCCTCCGTCCGGGGAGCGGGGCGCGGTGAGGAGGGAGCCAAGGCAGGACAGAGGGTGGGAGAGAGGAGGAGCCCGTTCTCATCTGAGGCTGGAGGAGGCACAACCGCGTCCCCTGCCCAGCCCGCGCCTATGCGGTACTTGAAGGATGGCGAAGAGGTCGCGCAGGTGGGTGACTTCCTTCCCCTTTGCCCGCGTCCTTCGGCACCGTCTCATCTCCTCGCTGGTCGGGACTCCGCCGCCCCTCACCGCCTCCCCCTCCCCCAAGGTGGCCGTGACCCCTTCCCTAACCCCGCATCCGGCTTCTTTCTCCGCCCGCCTGGGGCCACTACTCGGGTCTGGCGCGGGTGGAGAGGAGGTGGGGGGCGGGGGAGAGACCCTGTCATTAAAGTACCGAAAGGAAGTAAAAATGGCTCTGGCCTCCCGGGGCTACACTTTTTAGGTAGTTAACCCACCCTCACCCCAAAGACCCTCCCCCACTCCACCCAGTCTCAAGGTTAAATTTCTCCATTTCCAGCCCCACCTTGGGGGCTCGGGCAGCTGTCAGAACACTTTACTCTGCTGGGGGGCTTCTTGTTCGGTAAAGTTCTCTTTGCTTTGGCTCAGAAAACACTCCTGGAGGTGAAAAGAGGGTGGAGTTTCTTAAATTTTGTTAGAACAACCGGAATAGTAATCCAGGTGTTGTAAAAAAAAAAAAAAATGGGGGTTACAGCCTCAAGTGGTTGTGTGATGAATCTTTACTTCAGAAAAATGCCACATCAGCATATTTTACTGTCTCCTGAGGAGAAAGTGTGGACTTAATTAATGAATTTAATTGCCAATATGAGACCCATTGCCAATATGAGACATATTATAATGAGTTTACCGTGGCACTTTCACCTGAACTTTCTCCTTAAAGTATGTTAAAAACCTTCTTAGAAGCAGGCTCAATATTTTTAGTGTATGATTCTTGCCTAGGAGTCTGAGAGATTATTGGTTGCCAATTCCAGAAGATCCCAGAGATTTTGAAAGGCTGCAAGGTGTGGTGAACTTGGAGTAAGTCAAGAAGTTTTGCACCTTTGTGACCTGTGTCAAGTTACTTAATCTCTCTTAGTGACTCAGTTTTCCTCATCTATAAAGATGGGAGTTGAACTAGATAACCTTTTAGGTCTTCTGTCTCTAGGTGCTATAAATTCTGTAATTATCAGCGTATTCTGTTCTTTAGAAATCCTTAGAAATCCTTTTTAGCTTCTTATGTAAAGAGGTCTCACTGAAATACAAACTGCTGACAGTTCAAAGTAAAACAGTGTTTCTGATGCAGTTAATACTTGAATGCATCTTTTTGTTTTTGGCTACCCCAGGTGTTAAATATACGTGAAGTATACATTTTTGTTATCAAAGGACACATATCAGGATGAATCAATGTAGCAAAAGACTAGACTGAATACTAGCTCCCTTATCCTTTAAAGGTATGAAGCTGCCCTTAAACTGTGTGTAGTAAATAACCAAAAATAAATTAAATATTCTTTCAAATTGGCATTATCTAATGAATCTGAAAAGATGTTTTATGTTGTTTTTTGGAGATCTGAATGTATTTTTTCAATCCTATCTCCAGATAGAAAAATGTATAACATAGAACTTGCCTTGAGGATGATCTCTCATTTAATATTTATATTCACTTTTGAACCTATTAAAATTTGGAAATAATTGCATTATATTACTTGTAAGTTGGCAAAAAAAAAAAAAAAAAGCTCTCACATATAATCTATTAAGCTTTTACTTCATAGAATCAAAGTTGGAAAGGACCACAGATATTGTCTAGTCCAGCTCTGTGCTCCACAAGCATTCTGTCTCTGTCAAACATTTATTCATGGTGGTGTGTAACTACAATACAAGAAACATCATTGATAAACTTAACCTACAGAATACTAATAGGTATAAACTTTAAAACCAGATACCACTTTTAAAAACTGAAACATTTAACACATAGGACTAATAATAAGAATCTTAGAGTTTGGGGACCCTGAAGTAAACCTTGAATGTAGCAGATTATAGAAAAAAATTTTTTTGTAAATGGTAATTTAATGAATAAGTAGGGTTATCTCTTCCTTTTTATCAATTAAATAACAGATAAACTTAAATTTTTGTTATCTGGCTTTCCCATCTGTCAGTTTTAATGTTAATCTTATTTAAATTTTTTCTTTTTAACTTAAACTGCATCAACCATTTATGAATGAAAAAGTAGTGAAAGATTTGATTCTCTAGCTTTCAAACAAAACCCACCATTATTAGCTTTCTTGTAACTGTCTCATAGTTTGTAATGTTTTATATTTTTAGTATACAAAGTATAAATGTAAAGATAAGTATCTTGTTTCCACTTGTTTCTTTTCCTATGTTGACTAGGTTGTCTATAAGATCTATTGTTATAAACTTTAATTTCTTATTGGCTCTTAAATGAATTCAAATATCAGTTGTAATTGGAGGCTGCAAAGATCAAATTGAAACAAAATATCAAGGGAGGTCATAAATCTCTTGTAATAATTAAATTTAGGTTTTTAAGAAGGAACTTGTTCCTTCAGAGAAAGGAGAATGGAATACAAAAATGACTATATAAAATTGTTTTTCTTAGACCTATATATTGTAATGAAGTGCTTTGAACCATAAATATTTAGAGTAAAATTATTTTTCTTGTGTATGTAAATATAACAGTTTAAGAGTTAATGTAGTAAAAAGTAAAAAGGGGAAATATGCCCTTGTTAATCACATATAGGAAGTGTTTAGTGTCTGTAATGGTAGATGTCACAGCAGATTATTTCCTTCCTTTTTGCTGTAATTAGAACTTTTTTTAGACAATCATCTCATGTAGCACATCTCCCAAAGGCATTCTGTAAGTAACAGTTGAAATATATTTACTGCATGATAATTTTGCATGAGATCATACCCATGAATCCTGTATGGTTTCTATGCAACTTAAAAAAATATATAAATTAAGTAAAGACCTCATGTTACTTCAGGTGTGGTGTATAGAAGGTACTGGTAAAACAAATTAAATTTACTAAACATTAGGAAATATCCATTTTTTGTGCTGTTTTTCTTTCAGCTATATTTTCAGTTAGTTTATTCTCTCAGAGTGATTTGATAAATTAGGTAAAATTGCAATGCTAAAACTTCTAATATAGCCTAAGAGCATTCAATTCTTAAACTTTTGTAAATGTATACAATTTCTAAAACTGGGACTACATATAACTAAAAAAACCCCTCAAAATGTAAAAGATAGACATGTTTTCTAGTAGTAACTTGGGTTGAGTTATACACTAGAAATTTCTCATAAATGAAATTACCATTTCTCATAAGGCAATAGCAAATCCTTCATTGGGGAGGAGTAACATGGGAGGAGAAAGAGCAGTTTTTAAGTGTAGCTTTTCTAGTCACATTGTTAGTTTTGTTTATTTTCGGTCTGACCTGCATTTTCATTCATTGAACTTGTGTAAGATAATGCTCTACTTACTTAGGTCTGCAACTATTCTGCAACTTGGTCTTTGAAAGAATTGCCTAGGATACTGAGACTTGTCTGAAGCCTCACAGCCAGTTTATATTAGAAGTGGAACATGAACCCATGTCTTTGTCACTCCTAGGCTGGATTCCAGTATAATGTATACAATATCACCTATATTATAAAATAAAAATAGCTCTGGACTAGGAGTCAGATTGAATGGGTTCTGGTCTTAGTTTGCCTGTCTAGCTATCCACCCATGGAAATGTCATCTGACTTGTGCTAAGTTTTTTTTGTTTTTCCTTCAGCAAAATGAGAGGATTGAATTAGATGATGTTTAAAGGGCCCTTATTGCAATTTTTGAAGGTCTCATCTTTCCTCATTAAAAAAATTATTGTCTTTTTTTTTGGCATGGTTTATTTTTTATTAAATATTTTATTAGAAATTTACCTTTGAAGGTCAATATAACCAACTATACTTGCTTAGTAACTATTTAAACTTTAATTAATTTAAGGTATAAGATATCAGTTTTCATTCATTCCTAAGTTATCTTCAGGATTTTGTTCATCCGTTTATTCTTATTCACTTTTATATTGTTGTATTTAATATGTACTTTATTCTCCTGATTCTGCCTCCCCCTTTCATTCCATAAAGGTTTTTCTGGATTTTTTTTTCTTCCATTTGTTGACTCTTAATTGCATATTGGCATTTCAGTATATGAATGTACCACAGTTTATTTCAGAATTCATTTGCTGTACATTTGGGCTTTTAATAGTTCTTTATACTATATACATAATATAACTATATGATAGTGTGCATACTGACTGCTGCTATGAAAATCTTTGTACAGATATCTCTTTTTGTTTGCCTTTTGTTTGTACTTTCAGAGTATATTCCCAGGACTTAAATTATTTGTTCAAACAATAAAGTTTAATTTTTATGTGGTTTAGAACACCCTTCAATATCTATTTTGTTTCTAATATTTAATTAAAAAAACACTTTAGAATATATGAAGACAAGCCCTTTGCTACCCATTGGTACTTGGATGAAAGCTCTAATTTGAGAGTAAGCTATTCAAGCTTGTGATACATCATATTGGCCACAGGGTGGCCTAATTTCACTTTAGTAAATGAACCTAGTTAACTTTACTGGATTGAAATGTAAAATCGCAACTTGCATGCTTGAAGTAGTGTATTAGGAGTAAGGATTTAGTCTTGGGGCATTTTTTTCAGTATCTGATTAAGTTTAAGTAATCTTGCTTCAAAAATCTGCAAACAATTAGAGTTAAATCCATACTTTTAAACCACTAGTTGTTTATTTTCATTAGGAAAGGAAATAACCAGAGTTCTCCTAACTGCATTAGGTATTTGGTTGTGCCTTTTTAAGATGGATAATTATCATTTAAAGATAGAATTTGAAGGATAAGCTTGATTGTTAGTTTTTTGCTTATTGTGATAGCATAAATCTCCAGTTAAAATTATTTATGTTTAATTTTTCAATTTTATTAATATTTATTATGTTTATTAATCAATAAGCATTTATTAAATAAACATATCTATTCTTAATAGCCCTTTTAATTTTTTCTCATGATTTCATTCTCTAACAAGGTAACTATAAAATTAGTATTTTCTTTTTAACCATTCTCTCCCTGTCCCTTAAAATAATAGTAACTTTGAAAATTAAATTCTGAATTGGAGACTGAGACTTTGAGTTCAAGTTCTATTTCTTATTTTATGGCTAGAGAAATGATTTTTCTTTTCTGCTATGTTCTTCCTGCCTCTTCTCCCTGCTTCTTGTTTAGTCATTTGTTCTAGCCTAGTAATGGCCTAAAATCTACCCTATATGGTACTTGGCTGCTTTTGTTTAGGAACAAAATATTGTTTTCGTAGAGGACTGACTACTGAATGTTAATGTTTCTATAAAAAGGGAATATATATTGTATTTTAGTGGACAGAAAAATAGAGTATATTTGATTTGACATGGCCCTTGTTTTAATATGGTGGCCTTAAAGATATTTTAAAAAGTTTCAAACTATTCTATTAACATCTGAATTGTCCTTCAGCATCTCTTTGGTTCTGGCCATTTATACTATGCCCATCTGTCTCAAAATGAGGGTCCCACAGAATTATAGGTTTAGATTTTAGAAGAGATCCCACGACAAATGAGGAAATTGAAATCCAGAGAAGATAAGTGACTCTCCAAGGTCACACAGGTAGAGCTGAGATTAAAAGCTAGGCCCTCTGACTCCATGCTAAAGGCTTTTCCTATTGTACCAAGCTATTTCCTATATTGGCCATAAAGATAGAACAAGAGACTTTGTCAAGGCTTTACTGAAGTCCAAGAAGGAATTAAAAAGGGGAAGTTTTGTCTGTGGCATTTTCTTGATCTCCATCTTATAACCTTAAAAGAAAAAAAAAGGCTAAGAGCTTGGCATGCATGATCTGTTCTTGGTGAAGTCATGATGGCTCCAAGTGAATACCATTTTCTTTTTAAAATGCTTGTAAACCTTGCCTTTAATAACATGTTCTAGAATTTTGTCAGTATTCTAGGCCAAGGTCTATAGTTTTCAGACTCCCATCATCTTCCTTTTTTTTTTTTTTTTTTTTTTTAAGATAAGGAGCAAAGATCAGTGAAATTGCTATCATGGAGGATGGAAGAATGATAGTGGTTGAGAAATTAGAAGTATTACAGGAATTGGGAGAAAATAGTGTTGTCAGTTTGTTATTGTTTGAAACTATGTAAAAATGTCTACTGGTTTGAACTTTAGAAAAGTCAGGGCCAATAATGTAGATTGGTTAGTTGCTCTCATTGATAGCTCATTAATGACAAAACAATAGGTGATGTGCTTATGAAATTTCCAGAAAACATAGGAAAGTGAACACTGTAAGATGAACAGGAACTCAACTGGTTCTTTTTAAAAGAATTTTTATGGATAAAATTTTTTTCAGTACAACATACAAACCCTTATGTACACTTCTCCCAGATGCTTATTGACTTTGAAACCTTGTCTTCTATTGAAACTAAACTTTGGTACCATTTTCATGAAACTTTTCCTGATTCTCTCAACATTGTTATCTCTGTCCACAATTTTGCATAGACCAAATTTGTTTTTGCATATGATTGTATTCAATTAGAACTAGGGTTCTTAACTTTTTTGTATCAAGGACTTGTGGTGGTTGTGGTTATTTAAGTGTGTCCAACTATTCATGACCCTGTGGACCATATTGTCCATGGGTTTTTCCTGACAAAGATACTAGAGTGGTTTGCCATAAGTGACTTGTCCCAGTCATATAGCTAGTAAGTGTTTGAGGCCAGATTTGAACTCAGGTCTTCTGACTCCAGGCCCAGTGCTCTATCCACTGAGCCTCTAAGCCATCTTGCTGCCCCTTGACCCTGTGAATCCCTTCATAAAATAATCTTTTAAAATACAATGAAAATCTACTTTATTCAAACAAAAATGTGAATTTTTTTCCCCCATCCAAGTTCATGGGGGAATTTGTAGTTCCCAGATTAAGAATTTCCTTGCCACAATAGAATGTAAGGTCCTTGAGGACAGGACTGGTTTTGGTTTGGCTTTGTGTCCTTAATCTTGCATTAAGTAAATGCTTAGTAAAACGTATGGAATTTAATT
This sequence comes from Gracilinanus agilis, assembly GCF_016433145.1. Lineage (NCBI taxonomy): Eukaryota > Metazoa > Chordata > Mammalia > Didelphimorphia > Didelphidae > Gracilinanus > Gracilinanus agilis. Next base: position 501,554,785 of record NC_058130.1, read on the forward strand.
TGGCAGGTTAGAGGTGATACTTATGAGTTATTTTACTTTATATTTCTCATTATTACTAATTGTTTAAACTTTTTAATATAGTTGGTGGTTTACAAATTTTATATTATAATTTCTAATTTTTCTTTTAATAATGTCATATTCTTTTGACTGCTTGTCTTTTGGAGAATGGCTTTTAATTACAGATTTTGGATGTTACAATTTTATTGGAGATGCTTTATGCCATGATTTTCCCTAGGGCTTATATTTTTTCCTCCTAATAAATATTTTTGTAAAAAAACCTTTAAAAATAAAATTTTCATTATTTCTGTCACACTCATAAATTACAAGAGAAAATTCTTTCCATTCTTTTAACTTTTTAATAGTGCAACTTTTCCATATATAGTTCCTTTATCCATTTGAAATTTATTTGTGGAATGTGGTATAAGATACCTAGACCTATTTCCTACCATTTTGTTCTTAAATTCTGCCAGCTGGAGTTGTTCAATGTAGATTTCTTTTTCTTTCCTTAGTACTTTGTGTTCTTGGGTTTATAAAAGCCTGGATGGGTATATACATTTCCTTTTAAGTTGTGTTTATCTAATCTACTAGTCTGTTAAATATTTTTTTTATTCAGCTCAAGATAGTTTTGATAAATACTTTTTTTATAAACTGTTTAAAGTCTGATAATGCCAAACCTTCTTTCCAAAGAAATTCTGACAAGCTACATAATGATGGACTTAATCTAATATGAAATTAATGATAAATTATAAAGCTTTACACTTGGGTTAAAAAAATTTGCTGCTGATAAGATAGGCAACAGTTCATATGGGATTAAATCTTGGAATATCTGTGAGATAGAGTTACTAGATGGAGATAAGGTAATAGAGAAAGAATATATTAACAGAGAGAAAAAAAGACAATGAAAACAGAAAGGCTTGGGTTATGCTTGTATTTCATGGTGAATATTTGGATATTTTTTACCAGCTGATGACAATCACCATCTCCCCAAGATATATTTGAATTGTTTGGTTTAGCAAAGCAACAAATTGTGTATTGTGTTTTTATTTGGTAGTAAGCATGATAAATCTTATAAAAGAAATTGTATGTGAGGGTGGCTCAGTTATTGCTAGGTGTCGTCTATAGAGAGGGAGGGAACCAGAATGCAGTAATGCTTTATATCCTTTGTAGAGAACCAGCTGGCATTGTAGGTAATAGAATGTGATAGTCTTTGAATATTTGCTCAGTCTGAAATGCAAAATTCTGGAAATGGTAAGATAAGGTTTGTCTCAGAGGGCTCTTGTAGCAATGTATCTGTTCCCTGTTTCAGGTAGTAGTAACACTATCATACTTTGAAATGGAAAAGGAGTTGTATTTATAGTCTGGGGACCCAAGTTTGAGTCTTATCATATATGTGACCTTGAGCAAATCATTAATTATGTCTGGCATCTCTAAAATGGGAGAGGAACTATAGTAGTTTAGGCATATCAAGTCATTAGGAATTTATTAATCTCTTACTAGTTCCCTGGCATCAGCTAAGCATTAACCCCAGGAATACAAATAAAAGCAAAAAGGAAGACAATCCTTGCTCTCAAGTAGCTTACATTCTAAAGGAAAAAGACAACACATGAAAAAACTGGAAAAGGGAGGGGTGATGAGAGCCACTATCTAAGCATAGTATAACCTGGAGAGGAATGCAGGAGTGCTTGTCCCTGCCAGCTCTTAAGTTTGTGATCCAATGATTTTAGTTTCATAATTTTGCATTTCAGAACAAATGTTCAAATATTACCCCATCATCTGCTTGTACTCTGTACAGAATTCAAGGTATTACTGTGTCATGATTATTTCTCTTTGTAGCTTTCCTCACAAAGACCCTGAGACATATCACCTTAGGCTGTGTTATGGATTCATCAGATTTCATAATTATAGTATACTTAGATCTTTATGCTTTCTTAATAGATAAATGTGAAGTTCATTTATTGGGATGGGATTTTGGGGAGAATGAAACTCTAGTAGATAATAATTGCCATACTCTTACATTTAAAAAAATGTATGGAGTTCCAAAGTTTCCCTCTCCCTTGTGCCTCTACCTCACCTATTGAGAAAGCAAGCAATAGATCAAATTATGTGAAGTCATGCAAAACATTTGTCTGTTAGCTATGTTTTGCATGCACACAAACAATAAAAAGCAAGAAACAAAAAAAAAACATGAAAAGGAGTATGTGTCATTCTGCATTCAGAGTTCATTCAGTCTCTGGAAGTGTATGGTAGTTTTCATCATGGATCCTTTGGAATTGTCTTGGATCATTGTGTTGATCAGAATAACTAAGTCTTTCACATTTTATCACTGTTATAATATTGCTATAATTGTATACAATTTTCTCCTGGTTCTGCTCACTTCACTTTTCATCAACTCATATAAATCTGCTCAGGCTTTCTGAAACCATCTGTCTCATCATTTTTCATTGCACAATAGTATCCTATCACATATAAGGATAAAAAATAATAAAGGCTGGTATAAATATATATATTAGTATTTTAATTAAAGCCATGCCGATAGATAAAGTTATTAGACCACGCGCTTGTAAGAATTTAAATGTAGTTTGATAATTTCCACGTGTCCATAGAAAATATATATACTTTTAGATGGCATTTCCCAAATTTCACTTTTACATACAACATGTTCAGCCATTCCCCAATTGATGAGCATCCCTTCAATTTCCATTTCTTTGCCATCACAAAAAGAGCTGTGATAAATATTTTTGTCCTTTATCTAATAAATATATTGGTCATTTTCTTTTTTCTTTGATCTCTTTGCAATACAAACTAGTGGTGTTAAAGAGTATGTGCAGCTTAATAGTCCTTTGGCATATTTGCAAATTATGCTCCAGAATGGTTATATCAGTTCACAACTGTATTTCCACATTCTCTCTAACATTTGTCATTTTTCCTTTTCTTTCATGCTAACCTTTCTGCTAGGTATGAGGTTGTACTTCCACTCCCTATCTGTGACTTTCCAGGCCAAAATTCCTCCCTGGCCCCCACTTCCTGATATAAATACTACTTTAAAAAATAAGCCCTAATTGAAGGCTTGTAGGTAAGGACTGAGTTTTTGTATATTTATCCTCTGCAGTTAGCATACCGCCTAACATATAGTAAGCACTTAATAAATATGTTTTCATTCATTTAAATGTTTCAGGTGTCGTTATCTTATCTCTTTAACTACTAGGATAAAATTTCTCTAGAATTAAGAAACTAGCATGAAGAAGACACTTAAAAATATTTGATGAAGTGAATTGAATAAAATATTATGCTAGCACATTTATCCTGCTTAGGTGGGTCTATGGTTTCATGATCATGAATACTCTCAAGTACAGATGCCAAACATACCCATACCTTCATACATAATTCTTCCCATCTTTCTTTAGTTATTCCAGGAGGAACTACTTATCGTGCCGTGAGCTTTTCTTTCCTTTTAATAACTGAGATAGAAGCAGAACACTTGTGTTGTCTGTTTCATTTTCAACACATGACCACCTCTCTTTTTCCAGGCATATTGTGACCTTAATTTCTTTTAGGTCACATGCCATGCAAAAAAACATTTATTAGAACTACAGCTTTTTTCATTTCCCTTTTATAATTTTGATTTTTCTGTTGATGTCCCAAGATTTGCAACACCGAGATAATATTGGTGTTAAAGAGTTGTACTTCTTTATCAATGTGGAATCATTTAAAGTATTGGTTTCTCTTTAGCTAAGAAAAAAATTGTATAAAGGACATTAATGATTCCTTGAGTATTATATGACTAGTGAGACATGAGTGGTCTAATTTTGGAGAGATAGTAATGTTATAGTTATCCTTTAGTTTTAGGATGATTTCACTGAGCTAGAATTCTTAGTCCAAAAAAACTAGTGTGTTTATCAAAGATGGCTCTAGATTTATTTTCTTCTGTGTCATCATGGCAGGAAGCTGCCTCCATAACACCTATGCTGCTTGCGAAAGTAGGCAAAGAAAAATCTCTCATCTTTCCCAGAATTAGCTTAGGGAAAATTACAAAATAGTTTGTCTTTGATGTGCTTATATCTTCTTCAGTTCCCTAGGTATCTAGTGCTTTCATTTTACCCTTTGGGGCTGCCCTTCCCCAACCCTACTACCATATCCTTCCCCTCCCCCATTTATGCTTCCAACCAGGCTTGTTCTCCTTTTTTGTATCATAAAATTACCTTTCCTACATACCTTCATTTATCCTTTAAATCAGAAGATCCATTTATAAAACGTAGTAGGTTTCAGATAGATATCTGGAGGAAAAACACAAACTTCATAGTAAGGTTGAATGACTAATAGTCCTCTTGGGATTTCAACGAGATATTTGCTAACTGCAATCTCTAATTGCCAGTTGATAAATGATCTAAAGCAGTGAAGTGTTCTATCTGGTGGTGCGACATTATTCCTAATCTGACGAATACAATGAGTAGGATACAATACAATGAAACTTTGAAAGAGTTGCCTTAGAAACATACTGACAGATGAGCATTTCTTTTCCTTTGCCCCCCCCCCCCCCTTTAAGAAGTTTGCCCATCACTGGTCTAAAGAATATGAACAACCAGTTTTCAAGGGATGAAATCTAAGCCATATGAAATGAACAACTATATAGAAAAATGATTCCATTGCTGCTAGTACAGAAGTCCATTACATTCTATTTTACCACAGTATATCAGTCTCTGTGTACAACATTCTTCTGGCTCTGCTCCTTTCACTCTGCATCAGTTCCTGGAGGTCTTTCCAGTTCACATGGAATTCCTCCAGTTTATTATTCCTTTGAGCACAATAGTATTCCATCACCAACATATACCACAATTTGTTCAGCCATTCCCCAATTGAAGGACATCCCCTCGCTTTCCAATTTTTTGCCACCACAAAGAGCGCAACTATAAATATTTTTATACAAGTCTGTTTATCAATGATCTCTTTGGGGTACAAACCCAGCAATGATATGGCTGGATCAAATGGCAGGCATTCTTTTATCGCTCTTTGGGCATAATTCCAAATTGCCATCCAGAATGGTTAGATCAGTTCACAACTCTACCAGCAGTACATTAATGTCCCAATTTTGCCACATCCCCTCCAACATTCATTACTCTCCCCTGCTATCATTTTAGCCAATCTGCTAGGTGTGAGGTGATACCTCAGAGTTATTTTAATTTGTATTTCTCTAATTATTAGAGATTTAGAACACTTTAGGAAATGGCAGATAAAGCAATCTTTTGAGGCTCTATTTCACACCCATCAGATTGACAAAGATGATAATCATTGGAGTACCTGCAGGAAAAATAGGAACATTAATGCACTACCAATTGGTATAGCTGTTTTGGAAAGCAGTTTGGTACTATGTCCAAATAAATTACTAAACTGGAGATACCTCTGACCCAGAAATACCACTACTAGGTCTATGCCTCAAAGAAAGAAGAAAAATACCTATATGTATAGAGATATTGATAGCAGCTCAATTTGTAGCAGTGATGACTTGGAAACTAAATAGGTGCCCTCAATTGGAGAATGTATATTAATGTAATGGAATGTTATTGTACTATTAAAAATGATGAAAGGGATGGTTTCATAGAAACTTAGGAAGACTTGTGTTAACTGATGCAGAATGAGATGAGCAAAACCAGGAAAAAAATTTATACAGTAACATTATAAAGACACTTTGAAAGTAAGCATTCTGATCAATCTAAAGATAACCCACAATTCCAAGGGACAAATGAATAATCATGATATCTACCTCCTAACAGAGAGGTAATGGGCTTAAGATTTAGTATGGGGACTTCCGGGTTAAGATGGCGGCAGAGTAAGAAGCAGCTCTAAACCTCTCCTGACCGAAACACACAAAACTCCTCAAGGGGACATAAAAACAAGTCCAGATGAACGGAGGAACCCCACAACAGGGCACAGCGTGGAAGGTACGTGGAATCGAGACATTTCCAAGCTAAAAAGGGCTCTCACTCAAGCGCGAGCTGAGCAACCGCCCCACCCCCACCCCCTCCACACTCACCTATAGCTCTGAACCCAGCTAAAAAGAAATAGAGCAAGTTTGGGGCACCCATCGAGTCATCAGCAGCTCCGGGACCTGTTCCTGAGAGCAGCAAGACTTAGGACCCCATTAAGTCAAGAACGCACGCGAAAGCTGAGCGCGCGCACGCGCGGGAGCGGAAGCTGGGAGCGGAGCGCCGGCTGAGCAGAGGCTTGGGTGCCGGCTGAGCAGAGGCTTGGGTGCCGGCTGAGCAGAGGCGTGGGTGGAGGCAAACACAACCAGGAACTAAAGCCCAAGTGGGGAACCAGTGCAGACGGGTATACGACTGTGGAAGTAGCTCCCTGAGACTTGTAAAGAAACCTCCTGCAGAGGTTCTAGCAAGGGAATCCACCAGGGGGCTTGACCTGGGAAAAAACTAAAACTCAGTCCTCAGGAGCCAATAGATCTCAGACAGACACTGAGAGCGAGGATAAACCTGAGAAGCTGCTGGGCTAATGATGGCTAACCAGTTACAGGAAATTCAGAAGAGAAAGAATAATAACAGAAAAAAGAAGTCTTTAACACTTGACAGCTTCTACACAGAGAAAATCCAGACAACCGAGCAAACAGAGGAGGAGAACAAACAACCATCCAGACCCTCCCCAAATAAGGAAAACTCCTCACAACCTATGGAAGAGTTCAAATCTGAGATTTTGAGGAAAATGGAAGAGATCTGGCAAGAAAATAACAGCTTAAAAGGTAGAATCTTGCAACTGGAAAGCGAGGCTCAGAAACCAAATGAACTGATAAGCAAATTGAAGACAAGAAATGACCAGATTGAAAAGGAATACCAGAAGATTATGGCCGAAAACAAGAAGATTATGGCCGAAAACCAAAAGATTATGGCCGATTACCAGAAGATTATGGCCGAAAATCAATCCCTAAAGGCTAGAATTGAGCAAGTAGAAACTAATGATCTCTCAAGACAACAAGAACAAATAAAACAAAGCCAAAAGACTGAAAAAATAGAAGGAAACATGAAATATCTCAATGAG